>NC_033797.1:127728336-127807271 GCF_001876935.1 Asparagus officinalis | reverse complement strand
AGCGGGGCCGAGTAGATCGAGTTGAGGCTAACCTTGCTACTAAATCATCCTCACTTGACGAGCTTGATTATTCCATCGCTTCTTGTGAGACCCAGATAGATCAGCTCCGACGGCAACTCCGTGAGAGAGAGGAGGCCTTGAGTATTCTGCAGATGACGAAGCTGCAGGATCAGCAAACACACAGATTTTTGTCTTTATCTTTATTATGATTCCTCATTCCGTTTGAAATGATTGACCATAATACTCATAGGATTTTTGGCAAACCCCCAGCCTTCAACGGGTTTGATTAGCCTTTACCGACTACCGTTTGAGTCGGGCTAGCATGCGGATTGTCGGAATCCGTTCCGCATGTAACGTTGTGCTAAGGGAATGAACTCCCTTAGACTTCGTGCTATGATGTCGAATACATAGACTTCGCCATTGTTACGGGAATAGGCTACCCGGCGACACGTGTTAGGTGTTGACTTTAGGATTTTTGGCTAACCCCCAGCCTTCAACGGGTTTGATTAGCCTTTACCGACTACCGTTTGAGTCGGGCTAGCATGCGGATTATCGGAATCCGTTCCGCATGTAACGTTGTGCTAAGGGAATGAACTCCCTTAGACTTCGTGCTATGATGTCGAATACATAGACTTCGCCATTGTTACGGGAATATGCTACCCGGCGACACGTGTTAGGTGTTGACTTTAGGGTTTTTGGCTAACCCCTAGCCTTCAACGGGTTTGATTAGCCTTTACCGACTACCGTTTGAGTCGGACTAGCATGCAGATTATCTAAATCCGTTCCGCATGTAACGTTGTGCTAAGAGAGTTAACAATCTTAGTGCTACGATATTGAATACGTAGACCTCATCTTTCTTATGGGAATAGACTACCCGGCGACGCGTGTTAGGCGTTGACTTTAGGGTTTTTGGCTAACCCCCAGCCTTCAACGGATGTAACGTTGCGCTAAAGGAATGAACTCCCTTAGACTTCGTGCTATGATGTCGAATACATAGACTTCGCCATTGTTACGGGAATAGGCTACCCGGCAACACGTGTTAGGTGTTGACTTTATCCCTACTTAGGTTTCGGGATAAAATACCCCAGACTGGTATTCTGGTGTCTTTTTCTACGGCGAGAGACTAAACCGGCGACGCGTGTTAGGCGTCGGCATATCCTTTCTTAGGATTCAGGATGACATTCCCCATGCGTGTAAGGCATGGATTTTGGTGTTATTAATAACAACCTGCCGCAATGTTGAATATGCGGACGAGTGTTCTTTTTAACGGTTAGGAACTAACCGGCAGCGCGGGTTAAGCGCAGACTTATCCTTGCTTAGGTTTCAGGATAAAATACCCCAGAATCAGACTCTGGTGTCTTTTTGTGCGGAAAAAGACTAAACCGGCAGCGCGTGTTAGGCGCAGACTTATCCCTGCTTAGGATTCGGGATAAACTTCCTAGGATGAATCCTAGATTGATAGATTCTTAGAAAAGGTTGGTGCGGGAAAGGAAGAATTTTATATTCTATTTCCCGGTCTTCTTTTAGGGTGAAGGCGAACCCAACAGACAAGGAAGGAAGAATTTTATATTCTATTCCCTGATTCTGGAAAGGAAGAATTTTATATTCTATTTCCAGCGAAGAAGAAACTAGAAGTGGGGTGTCCACTCCGAGAATCTGGAAAATTTAGATAAACTTGCCTTTTATAGGATGGGTTATCTAAACTGAAAATTGGTTCTTCGTTTATCGAAGTGGTATTTCAACTTTGGCTATAACCATGGGAAGGCTTGACCAAAGAGAAAGAGAAGGGAGTTCTTTCGTTTATCGAAAGGGGACTCTGAACTGAAAGTGGATCTCTTGTTCATGGAAAGAGTCAAGAGGGCCAGAAAGACATTTTTGGTGGACTCACTGTCAATTGAAATTGATCAGTGAGGGATTTTGGTGGTGAAATAATTTTTGGGTTATCCTCTAGAATATTAAGTGTAATATTCTTCAAGGAACTTCCCGGTAAATGAGTTATCCTGAATATACTAGGGATAGTACTTTTTCAGGAACTTCCCATTTATTGGCATTAATTGCCTGGCGCCTTCTTGAGTAATCAGGCGATGTGCGCCGTTTGAATAGACTGTCTATTACAAATGGTCCTTCCCACTTGGGTTCGAATTTACCTTTCTTCTTGGAGGTGAGAATTATTGGTCAGCGAGTAGCGAGGACCAGATCTCCTTCCTTGAAGCTTCTCTGTCGGACTCTTTTGTTAAAAGCCCTAGACATCCTGGCCTGGTAAAATTCAATTTGCTGTTGAGCTTCCAAGCGCTTTTCATCCAGCCTCTCGAGCTCTTCGAGATGCTTCTGATGTTGTTCCTCCGGCGAGAGCGATCCGAAGGGATGGGATTTGGATTTCCAATGGTAGCATAGCTTCACATCCGTATACCAGCGAATACGGGGTGGCGCCTGTAGGTGTGCGTATGGTGGTGCGATAAGCCCAGAGTGCTTCACCGAGTTTATCGTCCCAATCTCGTTTATTGGTCTTCACGAGCTTGGACAGGATCTTAATGATCGTCTTGTTAAACGCCTCAGCTAATCCGTTCACAGTGGGATAGTAAGCTGTCGACGAAACATCTTCAATTTTGAACTTGTCGCAGAACCTGACGAAGGCGTTGCTTCATGAATGATCCGTCTTGGCATGCCGTGTCGGTATATGACATGATGCTTGACAAAATTGATGACGTTGTTCGTCTTCACTTCTTTAAGCGGAATCGCTTCAGCCCACTTTGAGAAATAGTCCGTGATTGCGAGGATGAATCGATCGCCTTTGACTGAAGGGGGAAAAATAGGACCGACAATGTCCATACCCCATGTCTCGAACGGCCAAGACGTGGTTGATGTGTGCAACAGCTCTGGCGGTTGATACATATAATTTGCATGTATTTAACATGCATGACACTCTCTGGCATATTCGATTGCGTCACGAACCATCGTTGGCCAGAAATACCCCATTCTTCTGATGCGATCATACAGTTTGGGACCAGGCTGATGCGCACCACATTCTCCTTCGTGCGCTTCCTTAAGAACTTCTTCTGTCTTCAATCTCCGTACTGTATATGGGTACGCAGAGTTGATGCGTCCGTACTGTGACTAACAGCTCAGCTTCGGGAGGCTGTGCCAGTGATACTGCTAGTGCCGCCAGTGCGTCTGCATAAGCGTTCTGGAGACGAGGGATGTATTCAATAAAGAATTCTTCGAAAGATTCTGCCATTTTGATGGCTTCCTGGTGGTACGGGATCAGGTCTTGATTCCTGACTTCATACTCACCGCGAACTTGGTTGACTATCAATTGCGAATCTCCAAAAGCTTCGAGATATTCGACCCCCAGCTCTTTGGCGAAACTGAGTCCAATGAGAAGCGCGTTGTATTCGGCAACATTATTGGAGCACGGACTAGTCAACGAATAAGCCCGAGGCATCACGTGCTTTCCAGGGGAGATTAAGACGACTCCAACTCCAGAGGAAACTGTAGGACATCCCGGGGTTATTACTCTATTAACTGCCCTTGAGGCACCATCGAAGTATAATTGCCATACTTGTTGGTGTGATGTGGTGTTAACCTCGTGGGTTTCATCCGGCAAGTCATCATATACTTCTGCCGTATCTGTGGTCGGGTTTGCCGCCAAAAGGTCACAAATCGCCTGTCCTTTTATCGACTTCTGCTGCTTGAAGTGCAAATCGTATTGGGACAAGAGAAGGGCCCACTTCGCTAGCCGCCAATTCATAGAGGCCGGTTGCGTCATAAACACCCGTACTGGATTAACGTTGGAGATAACGTAGATCGTCTGTCCCACCAGGTAATGCCGCATCTTTTGCATCGCAAATACCAATGCAAGGCATTCTTTCTCAATCATCGGATATCGAGACTCAGCGCCTACCAAGGTCCGACTGAGGTAATAAACTGCCTGTTCGTGACCGTTATCATCGTCTTGCGCTAGTAAGGCACTTATCGAGTGGTTCATCGCCTTGAGATAAATCAAGAACGGTTTACCAGATTTCGGTGCAACGAGAACAGGAGGGTTCGCCAGATATGTTTTGATATCTTCGAACGCTTTTTGGCAGGCATCATCCCAGATGAATGATACTCCTTTCTTGTTCAGCTTAGAGAATGGTTGCCACTTCCCAGAAAGATTTGAGATGAAACGCCGGATATAAGCTAAACGCCCTTGCAATCCTCTGAGCTCTCTTAGATTTCTAGGAGGTTGCAGTTCATGTATCGCTTTCACCTTATCGGGATCGATATGTATACCTTTAGTGGTGACGACGAATCCAAGGAATTTTCCGCTAGACATCCCAAGGAATGATTTAGTGGGGTTCATCTTCAATTGATGACTCCTCATGAGATCGAACATTGTCTTCAAGTCCTTGACGTGATCTTCTTTGTTGCGGCTTTTCACAACCAAATCATCAACGTAGCATTCGACTGTCTTCCTGAGATGTTCTTGGAAAATCTTAGTCATTGCTCGCTGGTATGTGGCGCCTGCATTCTTCAGACCGAATGGCATCACCGTGTAGCAAAAGACACCGCGGGGTGTTCTAAACGCCGTATGCTTCTCATCCTCTGGATGCATCTTGATCTGGTTATATCCCGAAAATCCATCCATGAAGGACATCCTCTCAAATCCACATGTATTGTCGATAATGACATCCGTGATTGGGAGAGGGAAATCGTCTTTCGGACATGCTTCATTCAGGTTCCTGAAGTCGATGCAAATCCTGATTTTGCCATTCTTCTTCATGACGGGAACGATGTTGGCTAACCAGTCTGGATGTTGTTCCTCTCGGATAAATCCTGATTCGATCAACTTCTTAACCTCTGCCTCAATGGCTTCCATAATCTGCGGACGAAACCGTCTTTGCTGTTGCTTGACAGGTTTGGCATCCGGCTTGATATCGAGGCGGTGCATTGCGACATTGGGGTCGAGCCCTGGCATATCTTCATAATTCCACGCGAAGACGTCGATATATTCCCTGATGAGAGCAATCAATTCCTCTTTCTCATCTGGGGGAAGACTGTCGCTGATGAATATAGGCTTTGGGTTGGTCTCGTCACCCATGTTAACTTGGACTATTTTGTCTTCAGTGGGAGGTTCTCTCTGCTCGAACCTATCACCATACTACATGTTCAGATGATGAACCCACGGGTCTTCCCATGTTGGCATCTGATCGTCGTCTTCTATTGTGGACGGATCAGCGGTAGCCATGTTTGCCATTAGGGCTTTGAAAGCTTCTTCCAGACTTGTATCGGAATCCTCAGCCGAAGAATCAGGAGAGTATCCTTTCTTAATTTTGTTAGCAATTTGATCGATAATTTGCCAGCCACATTCGTCATCAGACGAGGAAACATAACCTAAGCCTCTCCCGTATTTATAATAATCCTCAGATTTCCCTTTTGGTACATATACCGCTTTGGCTGGAGTACGAGGACCTCGATTAAAGTATAACCCTTCTCCGAGTGTGAAATCGTATCCTTGTTTTTCCATGAGCTTGCGCGCTTCTGGACTATACTTAGATAGATGTCGACTAGGTTTGTCATCATCTTCTTCTTCGCTTAAGAAATGATGTGGCAATGGGGAGCTTTTTCCTTTACCGTAAATCACTTCTTTAGCGCCTCTTATTTTGTTCGGTACGACCATGGTTGTTCCGAAAGAATGCTGGAGGCGTTCCTTCGTTACATAGGATGATCGGATCGGCATATACAACTAAGGATTATCATACAGTTCTTTCATCACATCATCAAGAGATAAGGAGTACTCTAAATCATCTTTTATTTTAATATCGGCAAGTTGCCAGTTACAACCTCTATCTGACGATTGTTCATCGTCCAGATTGATTACAAAGGGTACAATGTCATTTAAAACAAAACCACCATCGTAATCGAATCCGACTTCAGAATCAGCTTCTTCTCCGCTGTCTGTGCCTTGGGCCGATGGTTCAGTACATCTGGCATTTCACCCGGATCTTACCCAAGGGTCTTGACCCACTAGTGTTGAATCCATAAATAACAGTGCCTGTGGACGCCAACTTGCTTACTGGGATGCCGAGGAAATGCATCAATCGAAGCGGCATAATACTCACAGCAGAACCCGGATCCACTTGGATTCGGTTGACTTGGCTGGAGCCAATGTATCCGACGAAATATAACGGCCGATCGTGGTTCGAATTCTTCGTCTGCATATCTTCTTTGGTGAAAGTAATGCAGGGAAGGTTCTTTGTCGCTATGTTGCATTGTTGACTCAGCGGTTCTGGATTTTCAGGCACCGGCTTGACTTGAGTCAGAAACACCTCGGAATTGGCCAAAGCTTCTTGCAGGGCCTCCCTGGTTTCCTTGGATAACCGCAGCAACTCATACAGCGTTATCCGTGCTGGAATGTTGGCTAGTTGCGCCATAATATCGAAGCTGCGCGGAGCGTTCGAGCTTTCCGGTTTGTCTCTTCCAATCGGGCGGCTGAAACGAGACTTCTTCGGATTCTGCACCTCCTGGGGATTCTTCTCTTTTGGTTTATTCACCGGTTGTCGTAGAGCTTCTTTACCCGGTGTGGGACTCGTAATCACCCCCATCTCTGTGAGAGTTTTGGCTGGTCCCCGTTTGTTCACCCCCTGCTCACTAGGTGGCGGATAATTGTAGTGATATTCATTTCCGCTTCTAGTGGCGAAAGCTTCTTGTTCTTCTTCGGTGAGCGGGAAGGTAGGAGCTTCGTCGCCAACCTTTTCAAAGATTGCAGATGTAGCATTGCAGGATTTGCCTTTGCCCTTTCTTCTCGAGGAAGTCGCCCACTGTTCATCTTCAATGAGATCAGGATGAACCCATAGGATTTCGCCGCTTGGAGCTGTGTGTGGCACAAGTCCCTTCTGGCGCTATCCATGCGGGTCATCGTTCACTGTCTTCATCTCTACTTTGGTGATGCGCTCTGGTTTGAACCATGCTGTGGGCACCGATCCAAAGCTGATTGACACTGCGTTTGCTCCAACATTCTTGGACGGCTTCGGGGTTATGACACCTACATCAATCAGCGCCTGGATCTTGTCCTTGAGGTGGAACCTCTTATACCGGTCGGAGGATTGAGAAACAGTTTATACTCGTATACTCTTTGGAGTTTTGCCGTTCTCAATTGGCTTACCTTAGCGTTATGACGCCGGCTTCAACCAAGGTCTGAATGCTATTCTTGAGAGCAAAGCAATCCTTGGTGGGATGAACGACCCTCCTGTGGTATGCACAGTACTTTGGGTCCGTAGTGTTGTCAGCTTCCTCCTGATTTGTGATAGGTGGTAGCTTGATCTTGTTACCTTCAAGGAGGGATTCGAAGATGGCTGGAACGTCTTCGTCCTTGAAGGAATACTCTCTTTGGAGTCTCGGACCCGAAGTCTTTTGCTGCCTTCGGGATTGCTGTTGTGACGCTTGATTAGCACCACCAGTAGCTGCAGGTGTTTTGCCCTTACCACGAGAGGCGAAATTTGAGTCCAGCGGATTAACCGTCGGTTGGTTCCTCTCGGCCTTCTTCCTTCTAAGGAATCGCTCAGCCTGCTCCCCTCGGGCCTTCAGATCCTTCCAAGTGTCAGACGGTGCTGTTCCCATTGCTTCCAACACGTCCAACGCAAGGTTGTTGTGGCAAGTTTGGAGGATGAATTCCTCTGTGATCGGGTCCCGGCAATTCATCGCCTTGTTCCGGAATCTTTTGACGAAGGTATCGACTAACTCTCCGTCCTTCTGCTTCTCATCGAGCAACGATCCGATAGATATCTCGGTGTCGTCGTCGAAGAAGTTGGCCAGGAACTTGGTCTCCATGTCATCCCAGCTGTTTACGCTGCCTGGCTTGAGGCGGCGATACCAATCGAAGGCGGCTCCGCGAAGAGTGCCGACGAATGACCGCACCATCAGAGGCTCATTACCAGAGATCACCCCCAAATGCGATTTGAAGTAAATCAAATGCTGGGTAGGTGAACCCATCCCATTAAACGGCGTGAAGTTAATTAGATTAAACTTCGCCGGATATGGGATCGATTCCCATTCTCTTGGGTATGGGCAAGGAATGCCTGTTTTCTTCGTCTCTTGAGCGGAAATTAGTGTGTTGATTTTGCTCTCGAGGTTCTTGATCTTCAGGTTTTCGCCGGTTTCTTCGCCAGCATTCTCATTACCACCCCCTGCGTTGACGGGAGGATCATTGGTGTTACGAGCATTTGTATCCTCATCTTCCACATTAATCGGGTTACGATGATTCTGCTCGCCTTGTTGGTTCGCCAATGCTTGGATCTGTTGGTCATGCATTTCTCTCATCTGCTGCATGGCCATCTCCATCTCGAACCTGAAGGTTTCTTGTTGCTTAGCCAAAGCGTCTTCAAGCATCTTGGCAATTTGCTCCGCACTTATCATAAGTGCCTCGCGGGGTTGTCCCTCGCTGGATACTGTATTATCTGATGCAACCGCGGAGCCGGCATCAGATTCTTCATCTTCTGAATGGCATCTTGTTCGAACCCTACCATAGGTTGCTCGCTCGATGGTTCCGGACTGCAGACGGGTTCTAGGTCGGGAGGCTCTCAGAATCGACTCGAAATCATCCCGTGCCGATGTCCCCTTGCTGGTCATGTTGGTGGTGACCCTCGGGTCCCTTTGCTCGTCATGTTGGTGGTGACCCTCGGAAATTCTCCGTCTTCAATCACCCTTCTTCTTCGTTGGAAGCGCCTAGGCCTTGGTTTTGGCGTTTCCGCATTAAGTCTTTCAAAAACTGAAACTCTTTCGGGGACCGCCTTAATGCAATTGCATTCCGACAATACCGCCCGAATGAGTTTGGAACAGGGACATTGAATTTCCCGTTCTCGGGGACTCCTCTTCCTGGTTCTATTCGTACCCCCAGCACGATAGTACAACTCGTCATTTTGACAGTCAGAGTAACCTATCGTGTGCGGGCACGCCTTCTCAGGTACAACACAATCATTATCAGATGATAATGTTTCCATCTGAGGTTGACTTGCCTTCTTTGGGCTTTCAAAGGTTACCCGCCTCAAAACATGCCTTTTTGGGCGTGAATTTTCGGCGTGATCTTGGACTTCAATGCGCAAATTGGTGCGCGCAGCTGCCTTGAGGTCTTTGTCATGCTGGAGGTGATGGCGACCCCCAGTATGTTGAGTCGTTCTGGGCTTCTTCATCGGGCCCAAACGCTCGTGAATTGGAGCTTTGCCTCTCACGTCAGGAATTGGACCGAGGCGCTCCAAAATTGGTTTCTTCTTGCGGGATGACTCTGCATGATCTCCCGGAGAAGTTATTGGGATTGACGGCGACTTTGGTTGACTCGCCGGAGTTTGACCTTCCTTAGAAGGCTGCACTGGTTGCTTTTTGGCCTGAGTCGCCACTTCAGACTTAGGCTTCCAGACTTGGCGTGTTGGTGGTGGCTTCTTCTCCACCTCCTTTTGCAGCTTTCTACGGGCTTCCTGAGCTTGAGCCCGTGCCTGCGCTGACATTGCGCGGCGCTTGCGAATACGCTCTTCAAGTGTCGAACGGTTCCGTTTGACGCGGACCCATTCATTCTTTGGCGGCTTGGAGGAGTCGCCGTTCATTGGTGGCTGAGGCTGTTTGCCTCTTCTGTTCTTCGGATCCGCATTGTAGCGGAATCCGTCTGTAGACTCCATCGCCTTAGCGAGTTGCCGCGCAAGGCGTTGACGTCGCCTCTGGCGGGCTCTCTTTGAGAGAGTCACAATGCCCTCAATGGTGGAGGCGTCGACGGGAGTAAGGTTGACCTGGTTGGAGGCCGGTGGAACTTCACCTGACGCAACTTCGGCGTCAGCTGGGGTGAGAGCTTCGTTGGCTTTCCGAGCTTCTTCGAACCAACGAACTTTTCTCCTGGAGGAGAACTTCTTGGACTTGCGGGGGGAGGTAGATCCGGACGAGGACACGTACTCCTCGAACTTGGCTTGGTCGAACTCATACTCGACCTCCTCCACGACCGAGATTGCAATCCGCGGCTGCGACGCATCGATCTCGTTGGCGAGATCGTCGGCTCCCACTGTGGTCGCCAGATTGTTCGCGGGGAAAACTGTTTTCTTCATTGAAATAATTGTCATCTTGGATTACAAAGATCCGGTCTTTTATAGATCCGGTTACAACTAAATCAAAGAAAAAAAAATAAAAATTACAACTTTCCTCTTGTGAACAAATCGCAAGCTCCTGTTTTGCGGTTGCTTGCTTGTGTGGGTTCTTTGCCAACGCCGGGGTTAATCCGTGGACCACCGCGCGATCTAGATCCGGTCGGATCTACACGATTATGCGGGTATTATTCCACGAAGGGAATAATAGCCGGGAGGGATTAATCCACCAAGGGAATAATCGCTCAGATCTCGAGATCTAAGACCAAGCTTAGATCTGGAGTGTAGTCTCGTGTAGATCTCAGATCTGTTCTTTCTTCCTCTCGAGATCCTGCCTTTTCTGACGTGGATGGTCGCCGAGGATCAGATCTGAATGTGCAAGTCTTCTGGTCTTCAAGCTCCGAGTTCACTCTTCAATCCGGCAGTGGCTCGGCCACCGAGCCACCTCAGGGTGGCTCGGCTTTGGCCGAGCCACCTTGAGGCGGCTCGGTTTTGGCCGAGCCCCTCTGGGTTTGCTGTTTTCCGTCGTTTTGCGCTGTATCCGTCTCTCGGTTCTGTCCGTGATTCGGTTGACTTAGATTCTGATTTTGTTGATCTGATTTGGCAGTAAATCCGCTTCTGATTTGGCAGTAAATCTGCTTCTGAGTTCGAGTCCGAAACTGATCTTGATTCGATCGTGATTCGTCCGAGTTTGTCTTTGGTTGGATCACTCGTTGACTCTTCAACACTTGGCTTGATTCCGAACGCGAATGGATTTATTCCGTTGCTTACGTGCGATTCGTCGCCTCGTTGGTTCGTCGGTTTGTGCCGAGCTGTGCTAAGGAACCTATAAGCAATTTTATATGCCTACATCGATCATGGGGTTGTTTCCCAAACTTGATGTTCATCTTTTAATTTTGTGGTCTTTGGAGAATGATAACCGAGGTTTTAGTTCTCGGTTTGGTTGAAAATTGGCACTTTGGTCTTGGACAATGATGAACATCTTGGTGCTTGCTTTTAAGCACTGAATAATCCCCTAATTGATGGTTTTGAGGGAGGATCAAAGCTTCTAATTTTCGATTTTGGGCATGACTAAAAATTTTCCTTGATCTTGTGTGAAAACCAAACCTTTAGTTTTGTTCTTGGCTATGAACTGAGGCTCTTGGCTTGTATTTTGGATGAGAATCGAGGCCATTGCTTGGTTGTATATACCCCATATGTTTAATTAGATTTTAACCGGAAAAATCCTAACTTTTTATAGGATTTCGGCTAAAACTCGTAATTTTCCCTTTTTAATTAAGGACTTATTTACCTTGATTCTCGATAAAATTGAATTTAGGATGCTTTTCATGAGCTTTTAAGTTAATCCGATACCTCGCATTTAAAATTTTACATGAACCGCTGACTTTTCCTGTAGATTGATTATGTCTCCCAGCGATCACACGTTTGAGGAGTCAGCCAACTTCTCAGGCAGCTAAGAGAGAGAGACTCTCGTAGCTTCATCATTCAGGGGGGGAGCCACTTACCACTTTTGTATATCCAAAAATTGATATTCTGAATATCGTACCCTCATTTCCTCTCCTTCATGACGCATTCGGGAAGGGCCGGTATCCTCCTTTGTGGGGGTCGATGCTTAAAAGACGTGTTTTGCTTAGTCAAAACATGTCTCAAGGAAAAAGAGGTGATTTTACGCTGTATCGGATTCTGTAGGGTGGGGTATGTTGTCGTGTTATTTACACGACAATGTACGTTGCCTCGTAAGTAAGAAACAGTTGGAATCATCTCGCTAATTACAAAGTAGTGACTCTATCTCGCGGATTCATGAGATGAGTTCGATTCCTTGTATTGCCTTGGAAATATTCTTGTAACTGCATTTAATAAACGTGCGCTATTTGTTTCAGTTGAATTTGGCGTTCCCATCTAATGTGGCATGTGGTCACAGTGGTGAGGCTTACGCCTCCACTTAGGATGCACCCCTCATTCAGGCAACTCCCCAATTTAGTCCGGGTGGACATGAAGAAATTCCTCGGCTGGTGCAAGAGGGAGATCGTCGTACATTAAGATGGCTGATCACCAAACGCTCCGCTCGTCAAAAATTCAAGCTCTACTCAACCTCTAAGAAAGACTGATTACTTGTTCGGAGACTCCATCGAAGATCCGGCCATCCTGACCCTCACAGATGAGAAGTGGCTAAATGAAGATTACGGGAGTTTGTTTTATCTCCCCCCCAATCCCTCGTCAACATCCACTGACTCATCTATGGAAGCAAGCTATTAAGCGGATGATGTCTTTGCATCTTACTGAGAATCAGGAGTGAGTTCAATACGGGTACATTACCCAACAGAAGACCCCATGCTCCAGTGATAGAAATTACATCCGTGGACTCCATCCCGGCATGTTGGGCCAAGACACAACACCGCAGAATGAGTTGGTAATCATTGCTAACGCGGTGAGGAATCACCTCACAAGGCTGTGAAGAGAATTTCCTGTGAAGGGATATATGTACTATGGCTAGGTGTATTCGTCAGCGCCGATAAATGGTGGATGAGGATGACGAGTTATGTCCTCGAGCGATGGGGCACGGAGTTGACTAATATTGGGTTGTATACGCCTGTTCGTGCTAGTATGTACAGGTTTCCCATAAGCGTGTACCATTTCCTAACGTTATTAGAGCTCTACAACCCAGACTCTAACACCTTTCTGACCCGACACGGAGAGTTAGGCCTAGCCCTGCACGAGATGCAGAAGTTATCGGGACTGCCGATGAGCAACGTTCCCTAACACGAATATTTTCCTTCCAACCGGCAATTGGATCTGATGAAGATGGCCTTCCCTGCCAGATACGGCATGCTGTAGGATCTCACGTGCTATTATTAGACAGCTTTAGCAGGCATCGACATCATGGCAAAGAAGAAGTTCTCGCAGCTGAGATTGAAGAAATTCGTCGATTACTTGTTCAAGCATCTGGAGGATGGCTCTGGCGAGGTGGTTTGTGAATTGGCTCTTCTAACTCCCTCAAAAATTAACAAGTTGATTAAGAAGATCGACGCTCGATCATATACTACTCTTGTTACTGAGGGAAATTTTTTGATGGGGACTAAATTTCGGACCTTCTGTGGCACGCACAGAAATGGATTCAACCCGTGACTCTTTTCGCGGGATACCTCGCCATTTGGTTGAAGAAATGTGTCATGTCGCATCAATTCTCCAACTCCTTATCGGTAGAGGTACTCCTCCTAACTGTTCAGCTTGCTTACAGGAATAATCTTTTTCTACTACCGATGATGGTTGTCGATATACATTATGGGCTTCGGCAATTGGTTGTTGGTTTCACACAGGAGGGAAGCAAGCCGATGGCTGAGATTCCCACTACCAAAGTTGAACTTCCCTATACCTACCCGATGGCGTGGCTCGTCCTTCAATTCCCAGACTTGATGTCAGTGCTGAGCATCGCGGACCCTTCCATTCCTCTGGTGTAGTTGTTAGAAGATAGCAAATGGGAAGCTAAAGAGTTTCTTGAGGTGAGGCGGCAGCTCCAAATCCACAAGTGTTGGGAGTTCTTCAAGTGCTTCCCACGATTCTCCGACCAATATGATAAGCTGCTAATTGATGAGGAGAGGTCGGAGATAGGTCGAACATCCCTTGATGTAGGGTGCTTCAGATGGTTGATGAACATCCAGCCCGGGTATCTTGTCTTGCGAGTGAAGAATAGCTGTCATATAGAGTCTTATCTATCATGTCGGTTTGCTCGTCAGTTTGGTTACGACCAACTATACGTCGGGAACTGAACTAAGAGTTGAGGACTCAGGGCGGTCTTATAGATGGTGCCTGGGCATGGCTTTGGAGTGTGGCGGGTTGCACAGACACCATATTCAATCTTACTTCCATAGAATGCAAGTTAGAGCTTACATTTCTCTACTGTAAGTGGCTCATTATCGCTAACGCGCTTGCCAAACTAAAATAGATTTTGGAGTTGGAGGCTAAAGAAGAAGCCCGAGTCACAACCCAGATCGTTCACGAGGATGTGGTCTCAAGGAGATGGGGGAAAGAGCCCATCGGACCCTCCGGCAAGAGGAAGCACGTAGTTGAGGAGGTAGAGGATATTCTCCCTACTGACAAAACTATAACTTCTGAAGAATATGTAGCTAGGGGCAAAGGCATGAGTGTCGGTGGAAATGAGGAAGAACTTGGGATAGGTCTATCAGATTCCTTCTTCTCCCAGGATGGTTTATGAGGCCAGCGATGGCTCGTCAGACTCGCCCATCCAATTTGCCCAAGCCTCCAAAGGCTCCAAAAAAGCTGAGGTAGGAGGTTTTATTTACCTACCCTAACAAGATGATGGTTGACTTTCCAAGTGAGGCCGCTGATGAAGAAGAGCTCCCCATCCTCCGTCGGATGAGGTCCTGATCTTTAGCTCAAATTTCTTCATGGGTTGAGTCGTGCACCAAATTCAGACATAAGAGACCTGTCACTTTTGAAGAGGCTTGCCCCGCGAAGCGTAAGAAGCTCGCATATCGGAATCGCACCTTGATCTCTATGTCCGAAGAGGATCTTCTCGGCAATGTTCCGGGAGTAGGTAATATCTTACTCCTCTTGTGATTTTTATACTTAGTCTTCGGATCGTTAGATGTGTATTCTTCATTATCGGTTTGCAGGGGGTCTTGAAGAGGGTGAAGCGAAGATCGTTGGATGTGTATTCTTCATTATCGATTTGTAGGGGGTCTTGAAGAGGGTGAAGTTTCGTACAACCCTCGCTTTCCTAGCTTTATCTACTCCGAAAGCTCAAGCTTCACACAGCAGATGCGTGAGGCTATGGATGAGGAGCCTACGAGTGCTGAAGCTAGTACGACTGTTGAAGTCGGTGTGGGCACTGGTGATGGGCCTAGTCTAACTATGAGAATTTCAAGCCGAGATATATCTAACACCGATAATATGTCATTCAGGTGGTCATTAAGGGAATTGAATGATTCAGAGTCTATGCCTCCCGTAATAGTTTCTGTGCATCATGCTCTTTTAGAGAAACTAAAGGGAACAAGCCCAAGTGTCAAGGTCACGGAACATGCTGCAGCCACTGAAGGTGAGTGCGATCTCCGCTTGTCGTGCATTCCGCCTTCCCTTCTTTTGCTTAACATTCAGATTCTCTATAGATGTCATGATGGATGGCTCAATTGAGGGGGAAACTCTTCACATTGCTAACATCAAAGAGTTTGGCAAACACACATTCGATTCAACGGTGAGCTTCTCTGAGGCTGATCACAGATTGCTCGCTAACATGTCAATAGAGCAAGCCGCTCATGAGATTGTAGGACCAACCATTGAGGCTGGTTCATCTGTAGGTATGAATCTTATCCTGACATTCCGTTATTCGTTAATACGACTACCATTCTTTTTAACCACATGGGAGTTTTAATTGTAGGACCAGCTGATGGAGTTGATACGACTACCATTATCAGGGTCTCGGATCAGCTTGAGGGTCTTGGTTTCTTGATGTTAGAAGGAGCCGTTATTGAAGCTCAACCATCTGTTCCTCAGCCTTAAATCACCATTACCTTGGATCCGATGGTTACAGAAGCCACCGCTACTGTAGGGGCTAGTCATGTTGCGCTAGCTGTGAGACCAACTAAAGAAGCTAGTACATCGACGACTGTTATATCTACAATAATTCCAGCCATTCTTGAGGTTGGGCTGGCAGGACCGAGAGTAGAGCGCCAAGTCGAAGAATCTTCTGCCAGCATTGGTAAGCTTTATCCCGTGATTTCCCTCGGGATTCTGAATATTAATCATGCTCTTTGGAATACTGATTTCCCCCTCTTTTTTTGTAGAGAATTCGTCATCTCTATACAGTTCCATTATGGCCTTGATATTAGATGACGATCCGGATAGGGTCACCTTTTGTTTGAAACTCCACACCTTTACTTTCTTCATGGGCGCGATGATCGAAAAGATCCTTCACCAAGGATTTTCCTTTGACCTATTCAGGCAATCTCTCGATCGTCAAGTAAAGATGATTAGTGACGGAGGTCATCCAGACATGGCAGATTCTATTGCAGTGGACTTGGTCATGATGTAGCATGAGCTTTAGAGGTTGAGGGAGCTTCAGGCCGCAGGTGTCTCCTTATATGTGACCGCTCGAATAGAGTCTCGGTTGAAAGCATGGCGTGACGCATGATCATCCACCGACCTTATGCTTCAAGCACAACGGAATCATGTAACACAAATGGAGTCAGCCCTTTCTAACAATGTAGAAAGCCACCGGGACTTGCATTCTTCTCTCGAGTTAGGCCACGCAAGAATATCCCAACTTAAACAAGAGCTTAAGGTGGCCGAGGAGTCTCAGGCTATCTTAGAGCTAGAGATGGTTGGTGCCGAACATGCTCGAGCTCAGGTGACTAGGAAGTTAGAGTTCTCGAGAGAGAAGTTAGCCAAGATGGAGGAAGAGGTTGAGAAGACACTGACTGCTACTGAAGACTCCATCAAAGCAGAACTACAGGTCGAATTCGAGCATGCCTATGTGGAGGAGCTTTCTAGACTAGAACAACAAATTTGTATTCAGAGGCTCCCTCTTGATTGATAACAACTTCTTTTGTATCTCCTTTTGATTTGACTTTATTAATAAAGATAAAGCCTTTTGTTTAGTGCGTTTTTATTATTATGATTTCTTATTCCGTACGGAACAAATAATCACCATACTCATAGGATTTTTAGCAAACCTTTAGTCATCAACGAACTTGATGTGCCTTTACCGATCACCGTTTGAGTCAGGCTAGCATGTGAATTGTCTAAATCCATTTTACATATAATGTTATGCTAAAAGAATAAACTCTCTTAGACTTGGTGCTATGATATTGAATATATAGACTTTGTCATTTTCACGAGGAAAAACTATCTGGCAACACGTGTTAGGCGTAGACTTATTTCTAATTAGGGATCAAAATAAAGTTAGCCATGCATGTAAGGTATGAATTTTGGTATCATTAATAACAACCTGCTACGATATTGAATACGTAGGCTTTTTTCATTTTCACGGGAAAGACTAACCAGCAATGCATGTTAAGTGTAGGCTTATTTCTAATTAGGGATCAAGATAAAGTTCCCATGCGTGTAAGGTATAGATTTTGGTGTTGAAAAATAATGTCTTCTCTTGGGGCAAAGATGAACCTGACGCTGGAGAGGAAGAATTTTATATTCTATCTCTTGCTTGTCTTCTCTTGGGGCAAAGATGAACCCGGTGCTAGAGAGGAAGAATTTTATATTTATATCTCCAGTTATCTTCTCTTGGGGAAAAGATAAACTCAGTGCTGGAGAGGAAGAATTTTATATTCTATCTCCTATTGTTTTTTCTTAGGGCAAAGAAGAACCCGGTGCTAGAGAGGAAGAATTTTATATTTTATCTTTGGCTGTCTTCTCTTAGGGAAAAGATGAACCTGGTGCTGGAGAGGAAGAATTTTATATTCTATCTCCTACTGTATTCTCTTAGGGAAAAGACAAACCCGGTGCTGGAGAGGATGACTTTTATATTCTATATCTTTGTAGGCTGTCTAAAAATCACAATAGATAGCTGATCCCTATCAAACACCGATGATGGAAGTTACAATCTGACGACTTCCAGAAGGCTACAATTTGAAGACTTTCATGTAGATCGCTGAAGGTTACAATCTGACGACCTTCACGACAACCGATGAGAGCTCTAGTTCAACAGCCTTCACAATCAATATCGAAGTTACAATCTGACGACTCTTGCATATCAAAGAGCTAAAGTAAAGATTACAAAATGATGATCTTTGTAAAACTTTGATAGAAAGAGACTATAAATCGACGGTCTCTTCAAATCAAGACGTGGAAGTCCTCTCCGCGTACCAGCATCAAGATGCGCCGCGATCATACCCACGAATGCAGCTCAAATGCAATTCCAAAAGTTACAAACGCAGCTCCAAAAGCTGCAAACGCAGTTCATGTTCGGCCGCCAACGCAGCTTCCAAATCGCTGTAAACGCAGCCTTCAAACGCTGTAAACGCAGGTCACATCCAGCTCCAAACACAGCTCAGATCCGCTGCCAAACGCAGCTCTTAAATCGTACAAACGTAACTTCCAAATTGCTGTAAACGCAGCTCAGATCCACTGCCAAACGCAGCTCTTAAATCGCTGCAAATGAGCTTCCAAACACTGCGTCCGAGCTTCCAGATGCTGCGTTCAAGCTTTTAGGCATTGCGTTTGGACACAGAATTCATTCAAACACGAGTTGAACGGTTTCAAAACCGTTTCCCACGATCTGAGGGGATCACAACTCCACTCAGGAGTGATTTAAGGGGCGGTTACATCCCATTAGCCCCACTTAGGAGCAAATTAAGGAGGTGGTTACACCCCTTAATCCCCTATAAATAACTAAAAATC
Source organism: Asparagus officinalis (assembly GCF_001876935.1). NCBI lineage: Eukaryota > Viridiplantae > Streptophyta > Magnoliopsida > Asparagales > Asparagaceae > Asparagus > Asparagus officinalis. Next base: position 127,788,801 of record NC_033797.1, on the reverse strand, counting down.
AATTTAGTTCAGGGGTTTGGTCGGTTGGAACTTCTTGGCTCGTCAACAGGATCCTTAGAGCATTTCTGGAGCTTTGGAGATTGGCAACAAGATCTACTTCATCCTTGGCTTATAACCGACTTTCGGTTAAATCAACTCTTTCATAGAGTTTCAAACTCGTTCAGAGTTCTCCACAACGTCAAATCGTGAGGAGAAGACCATGTTCCAGTGAATCAATACGTCGGATCGTCAACGAGAAGCAAACTCGACGCGAGCATTCGAGGGAGGCATCTCATCGCCACCGTGAAGAACCCAGAATTAAACAAAGGGGAGAATCCAGATTAATTCTCCTCTCTTTTGTAATCGGAATCCAAATTGTAACTGAGATTAAAGGAATACAAATCAATTTTCATTTCGCTTCTTTTACATCGAATTTTTCCACAAACAAAAGATGGCGACTCCGCTGGGGACTAGCTTCTCTGACGAAGAAGTGGTGGTGCAATCTGATGTTCATCTCACTAGAACAACTGTCGAAACTCTCGTGGTAGAGTTTGATCAAGCCAAGTTTGAGGAGGCCCTCTCCTCCGGATCCCTTAGCCCCAAGGCTATGCGCAAGATCCACAAAGTTTCCAAAGAGATTAAAGCTCCAACTGCTCCAATTGCAGCCGAACCGCCTAAGGAAGACTGCTCGGACAGCCCCTCCCCCGATGGGGTGGGCTCAGCTTCAGCCAAACCCGTGCCAAGATGACGGGTATCGGGTCGAAAGATGCCCATGGAGGTGACAAAGGCCTTGAAGTAGGCTAAGAAGAACGCCGCTCGACGGAGAAGAAGATCTCGACGACGAGCACAACTTCGAGAATGCCGATCCTCAAGTCAACACGAGCTTCGTGTTTGTGATCCTAAACGCAACCATGTGCTCTGCGTTTCTGCTTCAGAATGCAAGCCTCGCGTCCATGAGCCCAAACATAGGCTCTGTGTGAATAAGACTGAACACAGCCCTCAGAACTGCGTTTCACCAGCAACACCTGGAGCTCAGGCATGAGTTCGGGTGACATGCGTTTCACCAGCGAGACCCCCGAATACTCTACGTAGCGCGATTAGATCGAGGGGCAGATATAAGAAGTCTTTGGATTCAAGGCATCTCAACCAGATCCATGTTCACCAAGAGCCAGTCCTGTCCAATCATGGACTGGGGGTTCCAATTCAAACCTCACAATCAGTGAGCAATTCTCCTCGAATCTTCACAATAGATTTGAGAGAGTTCATATCGAGAGAAAGACCGATGCAACAAATCATTCGTTCATTCCAATGTGAACGGCTGATTCCTACGATCCTCTCGGGATGTCAATGCTGCTCATATGCGACCAAACTGTTGGTGTTCGACCAATTTACGAACGTTGCTTTGCCCAACCAACGACGACGTTCAGACCGAATATCTTGGGGTCACTATCAATGTGATCGGCAGAGAAAAAGTCTCAGATCCTAGTTCCGATGACTCTGAGACAAATCGTTCACCGACCGTCAGAGAAATCGCCAACGAGTTTGAAGGAATCTACCAACTCACTCGGACGCGAACAGGAGCCATTCCCCCTGTCAACTATCGGAGGTTAGCTAGAGGAACCAATTCCGATGATGAACACTCAGCCATTGCGGAGTCTCAATCATCAAGCTCTTTCATTGGGCATGAGAGCTTCACCCACATGGCAGAACATTTTGAAGATCTTTCAAAGAGGGTTGCTGAGCAAGACGTCATGCTCAAATCACCGCAGAAGACCCTCAATGAACTCATGGCCATGTTGACTCAAATCGTCGCAGACAAGGCCAAATCTCAGAAGACAGATTCGCCACTCAGGCAAGAATCTTCCCGAAGGGAAAGAACGTCTTTGTCCCGACCTCACACAGGCAAAGGGAAGGGAAAAGTGGTTGATGACACGGCTTATGACCAAGAAGCCCATAACCTGGAATCTTCCTCTGATGAAGGAAGAGAGACAGAGAATGAGCAGAATCTCCAGTCTGCCAAAATGAAAGAATTGGAAGCCCGCCTCAATGTCATTGCCAGCAGAAGCGAGCTCCAAGACAAGGGAGTTGTCAGGCCCTATCCTGCCGAATGGGATGTAGCCCCTTATCTTCCAATGTTTGAAGTCCCGACGTTACAAACTTTTAACGGCACGGGATCACCGAACCAACATGTCTATCATTTCAAGTCACAGACTGGGAATGTGATATCAAATGACGCTATACTGGTTCAATTGTTCATTGGCACCCTCAAGGGAGTTGCCTTTGAATGGTTCAGGAAACTACCTGCGGGATGTATCCAAAAATGGGCAGATCTAGAGAGACTATTCCTGTCAAGATTCTTTGAAGAGGATACAAAAGTCTCCATCCATACTCTTCTCGCCACTAAGCAGAAGAAGAGGGAGTCCGTCAAATCCTTCGTCAAGAGGTTCCGAACCATGGCTCTCTGGTGTTCGTCAGGTATGACACAATCTACCCTAGTGGAGACCTGTCGGCACAATTTGCAAACCGACCTCCTAGCCCGAATCGGAGTTGCAGAATGTCGTTCTTGGAGACAATTAATCTCTCAAGGCGAACAGGCTCAAAAGATTATTGTCAGGATCAAAGCTGAAGAACAAAGTAGGCAGGATCTACCTGAGCAATCGGACCAAGCTAACCCTTCACCTGAGCAATCGGGCCAAGCCCAATCTTCTCAGTCAGAAGAAGATACCACGACTATTGAAGCTAATCCTCTTCAGTAGGATGGCAGGTCCAACAACTATCACGCTAATAATTACCTCTGATAGTCAACCTCATTAGATAATGGCCCATTAGGCGATGTGCCATGTCTACCCTTTCCCCCCCTGCACTTGTTCAAGACTAGGGGTTGGTTTATTTGTAGTTCATTCGATTATGAGCAATAAATTTTCTGAGTTGTCATGTTCAATAGAACACCTCCGTCAACCACGAAATCCACCAAAACTATCACGTTAACAGTTACCTCTGATAGTCCATTTTCTCTAAATTCTCCTACCAGTCCTCTTCAGTAGGATGGTGGGTCCACTAAAACTATCACGTTAATGATCACCTCTGATAGTCTACTTTCTCCAAATTCCCTCACCAATCCTCTTCAATAGGATGGCGGGTCCACTAAAACTATCACGTTAATTATCACCTCTGATAGTCTACTTTCTCCAAATTCCCCCACCAATCCTCCTCAATAGGATGGCGGGTCCACCAAAACTATCACGTTAACAGTTACCTCTGATAGTCTAGTCTCTCCAAATTCCCCCACCAATCCTCTTCAAGTAGGATGGAGGGTCCACCAAAACTATCACGTTAACCGTCACCTCTGATAGTCCTTTTTCTCCAAATTCCCCCACCAATCCTCTTTAAGTAGGATGGCGGGTCCACAAAAACTATCACGTTAATGATTGTAGGCATGTAAAATTGCTTATAAATCCCTTGGCATAGCTCGGCGCGATGATTCGACAAACCATCGAGTGACGAGGCGACGAGGTCAACGAATCGCACGCGAACAACGGAATGCATCCATTCGCGTGCGGAATCAAGCCAATGGTTCGGGGAGTCAACGAGTCATCCAAACAAGAGCAGACTCGGATGAATCACGACCAAATCAAGATCGGTTTCGGATTCGAACTCAGAAGTGGATTTACTGCCAAATCAGGAATCCGACTTACTGCCAAATCAGATCAACGAACCAGAGTCTGAATCAACCAAATCACGGACAGAACCGAAGGACGAAAACACGACGGAACCCAACACCAAGGGGGGGGGGCTGCGGCCTGAGCCGAGCCACCGTCTGGGTGGCTCGGCGGCCGAGCCACTTCAGGGTGGCTCGGGGGCCAATGGTCCAGGGGAGCCACCCTCGCAGGGCATGGCTGCGGCTATAGAGAGTCTGCGAGCGCTACCTGAGGTTGGCCGGCCAGACAATCTCGCGGCCGGCGCAAGGCACAGTATATTGGCAACCGTCTGTAGGCCTTGCGGGATTGGGAGTCGAATAATTTAGGATCGGCCTGCGTCTTGTTTCAATTTGTCAAAATGGCTTCGCCGCTGTAACTCTATCGAGAAGCGCGAAAAAGTTTGCGAATGTCTCTGAAAGATCGAGCTTGGAGTTTTAAAGACTTGAGGACTTGAAGATTCAAATCTGATTCTCGGCGAGCGTCCACGTCACAAAAGGCAGGAGTTCGAGAGAGGTAAAACTCAGATCTGAGATCTACACGAAACTACACTCCGGATCAAAGCTTGGCCTTTGATCCCGAGATTTGGACGATTATTTCCTTGGTGAACTAATCCTCCCCGGCTATTATTCCCTTTGCGGAATAATACCCGTCGAATCGTGTAGATCCGACCGGATCTAGATCGCGCGGTGGTCCATGGATTAACCCCGGCGTCGGCAAAGAACCCACACAAAGTAAGAGACCGCAAAACAGGATCTTGCGATTTGTTCAACAAATAAGGAGAAAGTTGTAATTTTTTTTTTCTTGTGTTATTTGATTTTCGTTGTAACCAGATCTTAAAAAAAGACCGGATCTTTATAATCGATAAACTATTACAAGAATTTGCAATGGAATCAATGATGAAGAAACCAACAATTTTCACCGCGAACAATCTGGCGACCACAGTGGGAGCCACCAAGTCCAAGTTCTCCTCCAGGAGAAAGGTTCGTTGGTATGAAGAAGTCGAAGCCACCAACGAAGATCTCGCCCCGTTTGATGCCAAAGTCGCATCGGGTGAGATTCCTCCAATTCCCAACCAGGGCAGATCTGCTCTGGCCAACCCTTCTGCCGTAGAGGGCGTGGTGACTCTCTCGAAGAGAGCCCGCCAAAGGCAACGTCAACGCCTTGCGAAACAATTCACAAAGGCCATGGAGTCCGTTGACGGGATCCGCTACAACGCGGATCTGAAGAACAAGAGAGGCAAACAGCCTCAACGACCGATGAATGGCGACTCCTCCAAGCCGCCAACGAACGAATGGATCCGTGTCAAACGGAATCGTTCGACACTCGAAGAGCGCATTCGAAAGCGCCGCGCACTATCAGCACAGGCGCGGGCTCAAGCCGAAGAAGCTCGTAGAAAGCTGCAGAAAGAGGCAGCCAAGAAGCCGCCACCAACCCGCAAAGCTTGGAAGCTGAAGTCTGAAGCGGCGATTCAGACTAAGGAGCAACAACTACAGCCTGCGAAAAGGAAGTCAGTCTTGGAGCGCCTCGGTCCAATTCCCGATGAAAAAGGCAAAGTTCCAGTTCAGGAACGTTTGGGCCCGCTGAAGAATCCCCGAACCACTCAACACGCTGGGGGTCGCCACCACCTCCAACGTGACAAGGAGCTCAGGGCAGCTATGCGCACCAATTTGCGTATTGAAGTCCAAGAGCCCATTGAGAATTCACGCCCGCAAAGGCGCATTTCGAGGCGCGTGACTCTCGAAAGTCCGAAGAAGGTAATTCACTCTCAGAAGGAAACGTTATCGTCTGATGATGATTGCGTTATACCTGAGAAATCGCGCCAACACACGATAGGTTGCTCCGACTTTCAAACAGACGAGCTGTACTATCGTGCTGGGGGTACGAGCAAAGCCAGAAAGAGAAGTCCCCGAGGACCGAAAACTCAGTACCCTTGTTCAAAGCTCATTCGGGCGGTATTGTCTGAGTGCAACTGCATCAAGACGGTCCCCGAAAGAGTTTTGGTTTTCGAAAGGCTCAGTACTGAAACGCCGAAAACAAGGCATAGGCGTTTCCGGCAAAGAAGAACGGTGGTTGAAGACGGAGAATTTCCGAAGGTCACCACCAATATGACCAGCAGAGGGGCATCGGCACGGGATAATCTCGAGTCGATCCTGAAAGCATCCCGGCCTAGAACCCGCCTGCAGTCCGGAGCCTTTGCACGAGGAACTTATGGTAGGGTTCGGATAAGAACACCTTCAGAAGATGAAGAATCGGATTCCTGCTCTGCTGTCGCATCAGATAACACGGTATCCAGCGATGGACAACCCTGCGAGTCATTCATGATAAGCGCGGAACAAGTGGCCAAGATGCTCGAAGACGCCTTAGCTAAGCAACAGGAGAGCTTCAGGTTCGAAATGCAGATGGCCATGCAGAGTATGAGAGAAATGCATGAGCAACAAATTCAAGCACTGACGAACCAGCAAGGCGAACCAAGTCGTCGTAACCCGGTGAATCTGGAAGACGAGGATACGAATGAAGCTCGTAATACCAATAGTCCTCCAGTCAATGCAGGGGGTGGTAACGAGAATGCTAGTGAAAACACAGATGAAAGTCTGAAAATCAAAAATCTTGAGAGCAAAATCAATACGTTGATTTCCGCTCAAGAGATAAAGAAGACGGGCATCCCTTGTCCATACCCACGAGAATGGGAATCAATCCCCTATCCGGCGAAGTTCAGTTTAATCAACTTTACGCCGTTTGATGGGAAGGGTTCACCCACTCAGCATTTGATTTACTTCAAATCGCACCTGGGTGTTATCTCTGGTAATGAGCCTCTGATGGTACGGTCCTTCGTTGGCACTCTTCGCGGAGCCGCCTTCGATTGGTATCGCCGCCTCAAGCCAGGTAGCGTGAACAGCTGGGACGATATGGAGACCATGTTCCTCACCAATTTCTTCGACGACGACACCGAGATATCTATCGGATCACTGCTCGACGAGAAACAAAAGGAAGGGGAGTTGGTCGACACCTTCGTCAAGAGGTTCCGGAACAAGGCGATGAACTGTCAGGGGGAATTCATTCTCCAGACTTGCCACAACAACCTTGCATTGGACGTGTTGGAAGCAATGGGAACAGCACCCTCTGACACTTGGAAAGACTTGAAGGTGCGCGGTGAACAAGCCGAACGCTTCCTCCGAAGGAAGAAGGCCGAGAGGAACCGACCGACGGTTAATCCTCCGAACTCGAACTTTGCCTCTCGTGATAAAGGCAAATCACCTGCAGCTGCTGTTGATGCTAATCAAACGTCGCAACAGCAATCCCGGAGACAGCAAAAGACTTCGGGTCCGAGACTCCAAAGAGGGTATTCCTTCAAGGACGAAGACGTTCCAGCCATCTTTGAATCCCTCCTTGGAAGTAACAAGATCAAGCTACCACCTATCACAAATCAGGAGGAAGCTGACAACACGACGGATCCAAAGTACTGTGCATACCACAGGAGGGTCCTTCATCCCACCAAGGATTGCTTTGCTCTCAAGAATAGCATTCAAACCTTGGTTGAAGCTGGTGTCATATCGCTCAGATAAGCCAAATAAGAATGGCAACACTCCGACAAGTATACGAGTATAAACTGCTTCTTAACACTCCAAAGAGTATACGAGTATAAACTGTTTCTCAATCCTCCGACCGGTATAAGAGGTTAAACTGCTCCCTAATACTCCAATAGGTATATGAGTCTAAACTGTTTCCCACTTTTGACGGGAGGTTCCTGGAGAATATTACGCTAGTATTCTTAAGGATAACCCAGTCAGGTAACTGAGAATAATGTCCGAACCAGTTCCGCATAGGAAGCTGGGGGTGGATAATTCGTGTAACGGGAAGTTCCCAAAATAATGTTAATATTTTTAGGGATAACCCAATCAATATGAACAAAGTGATGAACACTAAATCTCTCACCGATCAGACTAACTGACGGTGGGACCACCAAATTCGATCAAGTTTAATCTAATCAAACTTACGCTATGTTTGTGCACTCAACATTTTCATATTTAGAGTCCGGATATAATAAATCTTGATCTGTCACCTGGTCAAACCTTCCTACAGTTAGGACCACAACCAAAATCCCCTCTCGATTCCTCCAATGAACGAGAGGTCCACGATCAAACCTTCCTACAGTTAGGATCGTCTCAAACCTCCCAATTGGTCAAACCTTCCTACAGTTAGGACCACAGTCAAAATCCCCTCTCGATTCTTCCAATGAACGAGAGGTCTACTTTCAAATCAAGTGATCAAACCTTCCTACAGTTAGGGTCACCTCAAACTCCCATTTGGCCAAACCTTCCTACAGTTAGGGTCAAAACCATAATTCACTCTCGATAAACGAGAAATTCACCTTTAGTTCGGTAATCAAACCTTCTGACAGTTAGGATCATCCGAAGTTTTCGATTCTCGGAGTGGAGGTCCCACTCCTAGTTTCATCGTTCCGGATTCTGGGGGTGGAGATCCCGCCTCGAGTCTCTTTTCCAGTTGAAGATAGAATATAAAATTCTTCTTCTTCAGTGTCGGGAGATAGAATATAAAATTCTTCCTCTCCCATTTCGGGTTCGTCTTTGCCCCAAGAGAAGACACCACCTTTTTCAACTCCCAAAATCTGTGCCTCACAGGTACAGGGAATTTTATCCCGAATCCTAAGTAGGGATAAGTCAACGCCTAACACGCGTTGCCGGTTTAGTCTTTCACCGATTGAAGAAGACAATAGAATTCCAGTTTAGGAAGTTTATCCCGAATCCTAAGCAGGGATAAGTCTGCGCCTAACACGCGCTGCCGGTTTAGTCTTTTTCCGTAGAAAAAGACACCAGAGTTCAATTCTGGGGTATTATATCCTGAACGCTTAACCCGCGCTGCCGGTTAGTTCTTAACCGTTAAAAAAAACATCCGTTCACATATTCAACATTGTGGCAGATTGTTATTAATAACACCAAAATCCATGCCTTACACGCGTGGGGAATTTCATCCTGAATCCTAAGAAAGGATATGCCGACGCCTAACACGCGTCGCCGGTTTAGTCTTTCTCCGAAGAAAAAGACACCAGAGTTCGATTCTGGGGTATTTTATCCTGAAGCCTAAGTAGGGATAAGTCAGCGTCTAATACACGTTGCTGGGTAGCCTATTCCCATAACGATGGCGAAGTCTACGTATTCAATATCGTAGCACTAAAATGGTTAACTCTTTTAGTACAACGTCACATGCGGAACGGATTTAGATAATCCGCATGCTAGCCCGACTCAAACGGTAGTCGGTAAAGGCTAATCAAACCCGTTAAAGGCTGGGGGTTAGCCAAAAAATGCGTTGCGATCAAAAAGTCAACGTACGACGTTCAAAACCCTAAGGTCAACGCCGGACAACGCGTAACCCTAGGTCAACGCCAGTCAACGCGTTGCAATCAAACAGTCAACGTACGACGTTCAAAATCCTAAGGTTAACGCCGGACAACGCGTAACCCTAGGTCAACGCCAGTCAACGCGTTACGATCAAAAAGTCAACGTACGACGTTCAAAACCCTAGGGTCAACGCCGGTCAACGCGTAACCCTAGGTCAACGCCGATCAATGCGTTGCAACGAAAGAATCAATACTCCGAAAAGTATACGAGTATAAACTGCTTCTTAATACTCCGAAAAGTATACGAGTATAAACTGCTTCTTAATACTCCGAAAAGTATACGAGTATAAACTGCTTCTTAATACTCCGAAAAGTATACGAGTATAAACTGCTTCTTAATACTCCGAAAAGTATATGAGTATAAACTACTTCTTAAAAATCCAATAAGGTATACGAGTAAAAACTATTCCCTATTTTTGGTTGAGAAGTTCCTGGAGAATATTTTTTATAAATATTCTTAAGGATAACTAAACAACACTACGCCGGACAACGCGTCGCGAATAAAAACTCAGCGCCAACAATCGATGGTCAACTAAAGATTAGAAAATCAGGAATCGACTTCAAGTTTAAAATTCCGACAACGGTCAGACAATAAATGCAGCACCGGAACTCTTACAGACATTCGACAAAGCACCGAATAGCCTGAAGGATTGAAGGAATCAAGAACAGAAGCCATTCCAAGGTCCCGTTACACCGACTGAAGGTTGGGACAATCATATCTAAAGTATTCCAGACTCTTCTATAAAAGAACGAGGCTGAAATACTTTGGAGGGGGTATCTGTAGGCATGTAAAATTGCTTATAAGTCCCTTGGCATAGCTCGGCGCGATGATTCGACAAACCATCGAGTGACGAGGCGACGAGGTCAACGAATCGCACGCGAGCAACGGAATGCATCCATTCGCGTGCGGAATCAAGCCAACGGTTCGGGGAGTCAACGAGTCATCCAAACAAGAGCGGACTCGGATGAATCACGACCAAATCAAGATCGGTTTCGGATTCGAACTCAGAAGTGGATTTACTACCAAATCAGGAATCCGACTTACTGCCAAATCAGATCAACAAACCAGAGTCTGAATCAACCAAATCACGGACAGAACCGAAAGATGAAAAAACGACGGAACCTAACACCAAGGGGGGGCTCGGCCTGAAACAACGGAAAACGACAAAACCAGCGCACCTGGGGGAACTCGGCCCGAACCGAACCACCCTAGGGTGGCTCGGCCAAGGCCGAGCCACCTCAGGGTGGCTCGGCCAAAGCCGAGCCACCCTGAGGTGGCCGGCCAGATCTGTGCCCGGGCACAGTAAAGGGAGCCTATAAATAGGCCCCCCTTGTTTCATTTTAAATGGTGGTTGGAACTTTGAGAGCCGAAACTCTGCCGAATTGAAGATCGAGCTTGGAGTTTTGAAGACTTGAGGACTTGAAGATTCAGATCTGATTCTCAGCGAGCGTCCACGTCACAAAAGGCAGGAGTTCGAGAGAGGTAAAACTCAGATCTGAGATCTACACGAAACTACACTCCGGATCAAAGCTTGGCCTTTGATCCCAAGATTTGGACGATTATTTCCTTGGTGAACTAATCCTCCCTGGCTATTATTCCCTTTACGGAATAATACCCGTCGAATCGTGTAGATCCGACCGGATCTAGATCGCGCGGTGGTCCATGGATTAACCCCGGCGTCGGCAAAGAACCCACACAAAGCAAGTGACCGCAAAACAGGGTCTTGCGATTTGTTCTAAAGGAAAGTTATAATTTTTTCTTTTCTTTGATTTCGTTGTAACCGGATCTAAAAAAGACCGGATCTTTTGTAACCCGAAAAGTTGTTATTTAAAGATAGCAATGGAATCAATAATGAAGAAAGACACTATTTTTCCCGCGAACAATGATCACCTCTGATAGTCCATTCCCTCCAAATTCAACTTGCCAATCCTCTTCAAGTAGGATGGCAAGTCCACAAAAACTATCACGTTAACAATTACCTTTGATAGTCCATCAACTTGCCAATCTTCTTCAATAGGATTGCAGGTCCACAAAACTATCACAGTTACCTCTGATAATCAAACTCATCAGATAATGGCCTATCAGGTGATGTGCCTCTATTCCGATTTTATGGATAGTGCCCTACTAGGTGATGTGCCTTGTCTATCTCTTTTTATTCCCCTACTAAGTCTTAATCAAGACTGGGGGTTGGTGGTGATGTGCCTTGTCTATCTCTTTTTATTCCCCTACTAAGTCTTAATCAAGACTGGGGGTTGGTTACTTAGAATCCACTGGATTAAGAGTAACGAATCTTTCACATCGTCAAGTTAACATTATACTTCTGACGATTATCACCCCCATGGAGTATGAATTCAATTTGCATCACTCCCAACTTGTCATGTTAACAATACACCTCTGACAATCAATTTATCAATCCTTGTCAATAGGATGATAGGTCCTCAAAATTACTCAAATCGCAATCTTCCCCAGCAAGACACTAAGTCTTTAAAATCTTAGTATCAAAATTCATCGCTTCTGATGATAATCTCATTTAGCAATTCTCCCCAGCGAGACGCTAGTCCCCAAAATCTTGTTCAAATCACAAGTACACAAATCCTGTCACGTTAACATCATACCTCTGACAACCCACTTATCAATCCTCTTCAATAGGATGATAAGTCCACAAAGTTGCCCAATCGCAACACAAATCTTGTCACGTTAACATCATACCTCTGACAAAATCCTCATCAATAGGATGATAAGTCTCCAAAGTTGCTCCAATCGCAACACATTCCTGTCAAGTTAACATCAAACCTCTGACAACCCACTTATCAATCCTCATCAATAGGATGATAAGTCCACAAAGTTGCTCCTATCACAACACAATCTTGTCACGTTAACATCATACCTCTGACAACCCACTTATCAATCCTCATCAATAGGATGATAAGTCCACAAAAGTTGCTCCTATCGCAACACAATCTTGTCACGTTAATATCACACCTCTGACAATCAACTTATCAATCCTCATCAATAGGATGATAAGTCTCCAAAGTTGCTCCAATCGCAACACATTCCTGTCAAGTTAACATCAAACCTCTGACAATCCACTTATTAATCCTCATCAATAGGATGATAAGTCCACAAAGTTGCTCCAATCGCAACACATTCCTGTCACGTTAATATCACACCTCTGACAAAATTCACTTATTAATCTTCTTCAATAGGATGATAAGTTCACAAAGTTGCTCCGATCGCAACATTCTCTTGTCATGTTAACACCATACCTCTGATAATTCACTTATTAATCCTCCCCAATAGAGCGATAAGTCCTCAAAGTTGCTCCGATCGCAACATTCTCTTGTCACGTTAACACCATACCTCTGACAAATTCACTTATCAATCCTCTTCAATAGGATGATAAGTCCACAAAGTTGCTCCAATCGCAACACAAATCCTGTCACGTTAACACTAAACCTCTGACAAAGTCACTTATCAATCCTCTTTAATAGGATGATAAGTCTACAAAGTTGCTCCAATCGTAACACAAATCCTATCACGTTAACACTAAACCTCTGACAATCCACTTATCAATCCTCGTCAATAGGATGATAAGTCCACAAAGTTGCTCCCATCGCAACACAATCTTGTCACGTTAACATCATACCTCTGACAACCCACTTATCAATCCTCGTCAATAGGATGATAACTCCACAAAGTTGCTCTCATCGCAACACAAATTCCTGTCATGTTAATATCACACCTCTGACAAAATCAACTTATTAATCCTCTTCAATAGGATGATAAGTCCACAAAGTTGCTCCAATCGCAACAAATTCCCGTCATGTTAACACCAAACCTCTGACAATTAACTTATCGACTCTCCTCAATAGAGCGATAAGTCCTCAAAGTTGCTCCGATCGCAACATTCTCTTGTCACGTTAATATCAAACACCTCTGACAAAAACCCACTTATCAATCCTCATCAATAGGATGATAAGTCCACAAAGTTGCTCTAATCGTAACACAATCTTGTCACGTTAATATCAAACACCTCTAACAAAATCAACTTATCGACTCTCGTCAATAGAGCGATAGGTCCTCAAAGTTGCTCCGATCGCAACACTTTCTACTTATCGACTCTCGTCAATGGAGCGATAGGTCTATAAAAATACTGTTAGGTTAACATCATACCTCTAACAGTCAAACCCCCCTAATGAACTTGTTAATCCTTTTTCAACAAGAATAGCAAGTTTTCATTATAAAATCCCCAGTGGATTAGAGATTTTCTGAAATTATCCTAGTGATAATAAAGAAAGTTTCTGAATTTCACTCTAAGTGAAAATTCACGCCAAGTTAACACTACACTTCTGGCACTTCTAATTTTCTTTCAGTGTTTCAAGTGAAAATATAACACAGGAAGAAACAGTGGCAAAGTCTACGTATTCAACATCGTAGCACCAAAAATCTATGTCTTATACGCATGGGAGACTTTATCTCGATCCCTAATTAGAGATAAGCCTATGCCTAACACGCGTTGCCGGTTAGTCTTTTACCATGAAAAGGACATCAAAGTCCATGCCTCACACGCATGGGGGACTTTATCTCGATCCCTAATTAGAGATAAGCCTATGCCTAACACGCGTTACCGGTTAGTCTTTTCCCGTGAAAATGACAAAGTCTATGTATTCAAAATCATAGCATCAAGTCTAAGAGGGTTCATTCTCTTAGCACAACGTTACATGTGGAACGGACTTAGACAATCCACATGCTAGCCCGACTCAAACGGTAGTCGGTAAAGGCTTATCAAATCCGTTGATGGCTGAGGGTTTGCTAAAAATCCTATACACGTTTGCAGGACCATCAGCTTAATGGATGTGAGCCGAGACTTAAAACAGATGAGCTAAAGACAAGTCTCAAAGACTTAGTCAAAAATGCACGGAAGCCACTTCCATGTCTTAAGTCAAAACGTTGAGGTCAGACCCGCGATGCAAAAACCGAACGCCAAGGTCACACCCGTGTTCCAAATTCAACATGCAAGGGTGAGACCCGCATCTCAAGTTCAAAATGTAGGGTTCACCCCCACATTCCAGAAGTAGGATTATGGCACATACCTTCACACAGGTCCTACGTGGCAAATCCCTTCAACCAAGATGCCTTCGAAGCAAGTGCAGAGAACAAATCCTTTACCACAAGGAATCAACAGCTCCAAGATCAGAGTTGAGATCCAAAGTATTCCGAAAATTCGTCCCAGTCAACCGTGAACTTTCGAAAACTTTGGAGGGGGTTCTGTAGGCTGTCTAAAAATCATAATAGATAGCTGATACCCATCCAATTTGAAGACTTTCATGTAGATCGCTGAAGGTTACAATCTGATGACCTTCACGACAACCGATGAGAGCTCTAGTTCAACAGCCTTCACAATCAACATCGAGAGTTACAATCTGACGACTCTTGCATATCAAAGAGCTAAAGTAAAGATTACAAAATGACGATCTTTGCAAAACTTCGATAGAAAGAAACTACAAATCGACGGTCTCTTCAAATCAAGACGTGGAAGTCCTCCCCACGTACCAACATCAAGATGCGCCGTGTTCATAGCCACGAACGCAACTCAAATGCAGCTCCAAAAGTTGCAAACGCAGCTCCAAAAGCTGCAAACGCAGTTCATGTTCGGCCGCCAACGCAGCTTCCAAATCGCTGTAAACGTAGCCTTCAAACGCTGTAAATGCAGGTCACATCCAGCTCCAAACGCAGCTCAGATCCGCTGCCAAACGCAGCTCTTGAATCGCACAAACGCAGCTTCCAAATTGCTGTAAACGCAGCTCAGATCCGCTGCCAAACGCAGCTCTTAAATCGCTGCAAATGAGCTTCCAAATGCTGCGTTCGAGCTTCCAGATGCTGCGTTCAAGCTTTTAGGCATTGCGTTTGGACACAGAATTCATGTCAGAACGCGGGCCTACGTTTGACTCGTTCAAACACGAGCTGAACGGTTCCAAAACCGTTTCCCACGATCTGAGGGGATCACAACTCCACTCAGGAGTGATTTAAGGGGCGGTTACATCCCATTAGCCCCACTTAGGAGTGAATTAAGGAGGTGGTTACACCCCTTAATCCCCTATAAATAACAACAAACGGTCGGTTGGAACTTCTTGGCTCGTCAACAGGATCCTTAGAGCATTTCTGGAGCTTTGGAGATCGGCAACAAGATCTACTTCATCCTTGGCTTATAACCGACTTTTGGTTAAATCAACTCTTTCATAGAGTTTCAAACTCGTTCAGAGTTCTCCGCAATGTCAAATCGTAAGGAGAAGACCATGTTCCAGTGAATCAATACGTCGGATCGTCAACGAGAAGCAAACTCGACGCGAGCATTCGAGGGAGGCATCTCATCGCCACCGTGAAGAACCCAGAATTAAACAAAGGGGAGAATCCAGATTAATTCTTCTCTCTTTTGTAATCGGAATCCAAATTGTAACTGAGATTAAAGGAATACAAATCAATTTTCCTTTCGCTTCTTTTACATCGAATTTTTCCACAAACAATCTTATTGTCTTCTCTTTGGAAAAAGCCGAACCTAGTGCTGGAGAGTAAGAATTTTATATTCTATCTCCTACTGTCTTCTCTTAGGGCAAAGATGAACCCGATGCTGGAGAGGAAGAATTTTATATTTTATCTCCTGCTGTCTTCTCTTAGGGCAAAGATGAACCTAGTGCTAGAGAGGAAGAATTTTATATTCTATCTCCTATTGTATTCTCTTGGGGCAAAGATGAATCTGATGCTAGAGAGAAAGAATTTTATATTCTATCTCCAGCTGTCTTCTCTTGGGGGAAAGATGAACCCGGTGCTGGAGAGGAAGAATTTTATATTCTAACTCATGTTGTCTTCTCTTAGGCAAAGACGAACCTAGTATTGGAGAGGAAGAATTTTATATTCTATATCCTGCTGTCTTCTCTTGGGGCAAAGACGAATGCGTTGCTGGAGAGGAAGAAATTTATTTTCTATCTCTGGCTTTAAAAGAAACTTAAAGTGGGATCTCCACTTCGAGAATCTGGAAATATAAAACTAAGAGTGGGATCTCCACTCTAAGAATAAAAAAGATTCAGATAACCCTAACTGTTGGAAGGTTTGATTATCTAATCTGAAGGTAGATTTCTCATTCATCGAGAAGGAATTCCAAATTTGGTCCTAATTGTAGTAAGGTTTGACCAAATGGGAGTTTTGAAATGACCCTAACTATAAGAAGGTTTGATCACGTGATATGGGTGGAAACCTCTCGTTTATCAAAAGGAAATTCCAATTTTGGTCATAACTATAGGAAGGTTTAACCAAGTGAGGGTTCGAGACGATCCTAACTGTAGGAAGGTTTGATCACTCGATTTGAAAGTGGACCTCTCGTTCATATAAGAAGTTGAGAGGGGATTTTGTCTTTGGTCCTAACTGTAGAAAATTTTGACCAAATGGATAGTTTAAGATGACCCTAACTGTAAGAAGATTTGATCGTTCGATTTGAAAGTGGACCTCTCGTTCATGAAAGGAATCGAGAGGGGTCCTAACTGTAGGAAGGTTTGACCAAATGGGTAGTTTGAGATGATCCAAACTGTAGAAAGGTTTGATCGCTCGATTTGAAAGTAGACCTCTCATTCATGGAAGGAATCGAGAGGGGATTTTGGCTTTGGTCATAACTGTAGGAAGGTTTGACCAAGAAATAGTGAGAGCGAAGGTAAAAATAATAGTGGGAATGTTGACCTGTACAAATCACTTAGATGGTGATTTTGAGTGTCGTGTCAGGACTTCAATAGAGAGAGTGTTAAAGGCTTAGACACAGTAGGAGTTTGAAGGGTTTTAACCATGAAGAATTTTGGTGGACCCACCATCAATTAATTTGATTAATGAGGGTTTTTGTAGACCATGAGTTATCAAGCACTCCACAATTACACCGTGGGAGTTTCGTGAGAGAAGACTAACCTGATGAAGTCATTGAATCCCATCTCAACGAATGAGTGCTCGGAAAGTTACAACAGGAGTTGGTGGAATTGATCCTAGTGATTGAAACCAACCAAGGATTGGATGAAGGAAAGAAGATATTTTGTTATCTATCACTTCGCAAGAGAATCCTAATTATCAGAGAGATGTCAGCGACTGTGAAGGGTTTTGGCAACTGTTCCTAATTGGGTTGAAGCAGATGAGATATGCTTCCCCTAGAAGGAATTTAGAGTCACAGTAAGAGGGTTCTAATCATCTTAGTAATGATTAAATAACCATAATAGGGGATTCTTGATCATAAATTTTTTTGTAATGATCAAGAATGAATTGCACAGATGGCCAGCTTTCATCTAGAGTAATCAGCTAATTTTGGATTATCCTTAAGAATACCATGCATAGTATTCTCTAAGAACTTCCTGTCAAATAGGTTATCCCGAGTGTACTAGAGATAGTACTTCTTCAAGAACTTCCTATTTATTAACATCATGAAGTTTTTACCATCTTGGGTGATTAGGCGATACACAATATTTGAGTAGACTGTCTCCACTATGAACGGTCCTTCTCATTTGGATTGAAATTTACTTTTCTTCTTAGAATTGAGTATCATTGATCACCGGATGGCAAGAACCAAGTCTCCTTTCTTAAAACTCTATTGTCGGACTTTCTTGTCAAAGGCCCTGAAGATTCTGCCTTGGTAAAACTCAATTTGTTGCTGAGCTTCCAAGCGTTTTTATCTAACATTTCAAGTTTTTCGAGACATTTCTGATGTTGTTCCTCCATCGTCATCCCCGTTGCGAGACTGATGCGAAGGGATGAAATTTGGATTTCTAAGAGAAGGACAACCTCACATCCGTACACTAGAAAATACAGAGTCGCTGCGGTAGGTGTACGGATTATGGTGCGATAAGACCATAGAGCTTCGTCGAGTTTATCATCCCAGTCTGGTTTGTTGGTTCTCACGAGCTTTGATAAAATCTTTATGATGGTGTTGTTGAAGGTTTTAGCCAATCCGTTCGTAGTGGGATTATAGGCCATCAACAAGACGTCTTGAATTCTAAAATTTTCGTAGAATTTAATGAACACGTTGCAGACAAACTGGGGGCCGTTGACATGCACGATTCATCTTGGAATACCGTATTGGTAAATAATATAGTGTTTGATATATTTGACAATGTCACTTATCTTTACTTCTTTAAGTGGAATTGCTTCAGCCCACTTGGAGAAGTAGTCAGCGATTGCCAGAATGACCCGGTCATCTTTAGCAAACGGTGGAAAAATAGGACCAACAATGTCCATTCCCCATGTTTTGAATGGTAATGATGTGGCTAAAGGGTGCCAGTGCTCCGGGGATTGGTGCGTATAATTGGCATGTATTTGACATGTGAGGCACCGTCGGGCGTATTCAATTGTATCTTTGACCATGGTTGGCTAATAATGTATCATTTTTCTGAGGTGATCCTAGAGTTTGGGATCGAACTAATGCGTACCATAGGTTCCATCATGCGCTTCTTTAAGAGCCTCGTCCGCCTCTTTGGTTGAAAAGCATTAGAGTAGCAAACCGTCTTATGCGCGATGATACAGTGTCTAGGTCGTCGTGTTATAATAGAATCTTAGCGATTTTCATCGGACTCAGTCTCTTTCTTTTATGTCTTTCGGTAAAAAACCATGCAAAACATAATCAATAATGGGGAAACGCCAGTCTCGAGGTTCAAGTTTGATTCTTGCTGCGTGCGCCTCTGTGATGTCCAGGGTATAGTCTGGTATGAAGAGTTAGTGAGTTCTCACATTGACCAACTATTCTGTTTCGGGAGACTGTGCCAGAGATACTGCTAACGTGACAAATGTATATGCGTAGATGTTTTGCAGGTGTGAAATGTACTCGATGAAGAATTCTTCAAATAAGTCTGCCATCTCGATGGCTGCCTGGTGGTACAGGATCATGTCTTGGTTCTTGACTTCGTACTCTCCTTGAACTTGGTTAACTATCAGTTGAGAATCACCAAAGGCTTCAAAAAACTCGACCCTAGCTCTTTGGTGAAACTGAGTCTAATGAACAGCGCGTTATATTCAGCTACATTATTGGAACACGGCTCGATCAACAAATAAGCTCGAGGTATCACCTGTTTCTCCAGAGAAACTAGGACGACTTCGACTTCTGAGGATATTTTTGAACATCTAGGAGTGCTAGCCATATTGGTTGCTCAGGAACCACCGTCAAAGTACAATTTCCACACTTGCTGATGAGAGGTTGTGTTGAATTTGTGGGTTTTATCCGATAAGTCTTCATATAGCTCGGCTATATCCTTCATAGGATTAACTGCTAGAAGATCACATATTACTTGTCCTTTAACAAAATTCTGTTACTTTAAGTGCAGGTCGTATTGGGACAAGTGCATGGCCCATCTTGCTAACCGCCAATTTATGGAAACCGGCTGCGTTATGAATACCCGAATTGGGTTGACATTGAAAATGACGTAGATCATCTGTCTAACCATGTAGTGTCACATCTTTTGAATCGCGAACACCAGAGCGAGACACTCCTTCTCAATCATCGGATATCGAGACTCCGCACCTACTAATATCCGACTCAGGTAATATACTGCCTGCTCGTGACTGTTGTCATCGTCTTATGCAAGCAGGGCACTCAACGAGTGATTCGTCACTTTGACATAAATCAGGAATGGTTTTCCTGATCTCGGTGCAATGAGGATCAGAGGATTTGACAAATACGTCTTGATATCCTTGAACACCTTCTGACAGGCATCATCCTAAATGAATGATATACCCTTCTTTGTGAGCTTGGAGAATGGTTGAAATTTCCTTCAGAGGTTCGAGATAAATCCATGGATGTAAGACAGTTGCCCTTACAATCCTATGAGTTCTTTGAGGTTCCTTGGGGGTTGCAATTCATGTATCACCTTTACTTTATCGGGATCAATATGGATACCCTTTGTGGTGACGACGAATCTATGGAACTTGCCACTAGACATTCTCAGAAAGGACTTGGTAAGGTTCATCTTCAATTAGTGACTCCGCATGAGATTGAACATTATCCTCAAGTCCTTTATGTGGTCGTCTTTACTGTGGCTTTTCACAACCAAGTCATCGACATATCACTCGACGGTTTTTCAGAGGTGTTCCTAGAAAATCTTCATCATGGCCCATTGATATGTAGCACTCGCATTTTCAAGTTGAAGGGCATAAACGTAAAGCAAAAGATGTCGAGCGGTGTTCTAAATGAGGTATACCTTTCATCGTCCGGGTACATTTTGATTTGATTGTAACCTGAAAATCCATCCATGAAGGACATTCTCTCGAATCCACACGTGTTGTCGATAATGATATCCGTGATCGGGAAGAGGGAAATCATCCTTCAGGCAAGTGGTGTTTAGGTCTCTAAAGTTGATACATATCCTGATTTTCCCATTCTTTTTAAAGACCGAGATAATGTTTGCTAGCCTGAGTCAATTAACTTTTTGACTTCAGCCTCAATCACCACCCTGATTTGTTGATGAAATCGTCTTTGCTATTGCTTGACAGGTTTGACATCCAGTTTGATGTTGAGGCGGTGCATCACCACGTTTTGGTCAAGTCCTAGAATATCTTCGTAATTCTAGGCAAAGGCATCGATGTATTCCCTGATGAGGGAAATCAACTCCTCCTTATCTTCTGGTAGAAGGCTGTCGCTAACAAATATGGGCTTCGGATTCGCTTCATCAACCATGTTTACTTAGACCACTTTATCTTCGATGGGAGGTTCTCTTTGTTCGAATCGATCGCCAAAATAGATATCAGGTGATGGATCCAGGGATCTTCCCAAGTGGGCAATTGATCGTCTTTTTCTGTTGTGGCGGGATTGATCATAGCGTTAGACCCTAGAGGGGGGGTGATTAGGGTCTTATGCTAATCTAATCCGATTAAATGCCAATTAAAAATAATTAACAACTATATTCTTGCAAGATAGGTATACAATCTATTATGGGCAAGAATATGCAATATACACAAAGTGATATATCCTATATGATGAAATATATATATGTAAGGATATATAAACTAAGGGTGATATAAACATAAACAAGATAAACAAGATAGTGGACAATGTGAACAATAGATAATGGCGACAAGAATGATATGAATAATAAACACAAGTGAGACGCCAAGACAATCACAAACACACAAAGATGATCACGGAGTTCGGACCTTCCGTTCTACGTCTCCGCTCCCCACTCCCGGGGAGAAATCCACTATCAACCGGGTTTTCTACGTTCACCCGAACAACGTTTACACCTCACACTCGGTTTTCTAGCTAACCGAAAACTTTACAATCAACACACTATTGTAATCCCACTCTACACCCACTAAGTGTTGGACCTAGCCGTGTCTCCCTCAAGTGCTCGGTTACAACCTCTCCCTAGGCACGTCAACCGACGCCACTCCTCTTGGGACGATCCCCGACTCTCACCACACACTCCTCACTCGGTGTACAAGTGTATTACAAAGTGAATCTCACAATAAGCACAATATAACAAATGATTGTTCTCAACTATGGATGAGAACTCAATTAAGCACAACTCAAAGTTACAATCTCTCACCACCCAACTATACTATGTATGTAAATACTAAAAGCTCAATGTGGGTGTGTGTAACAATGAGACAAAAACAAGCTTAAACCCTTGTTTAAAACCTTGTTTAAAACTTCTTAAAACATTCTCTTCACTAGAATTGAATGCAATAGAGGTATATATAGCCTCCCAAGAATTCAGCCAAAAAATCCAAACAAAAACAAGCTTAAACCCTTGTTTAAAACCTTGTTTAAAACTTCTTAAAACATTCTCTTTTTTTTTAGAATTGAATGCAATAGAGGTATATATAGCCTCCCAAGAATTCAGCCAAAAACCTGAGGAAAAGACAAAAACAGCCCCAAGGCAACGGTCAAAAAACTAGCCGTTGGAAGCTGAAGGAACACTCGTCGGTCGACCGGAAAATTCGTCGGTCGAATAAGTCGACTTGAAAGTTCACATAAGTCGACTTTCCAGATGAAAATAACACACAAAAATTTGCCTATAAGTCGACTTGCATTCGACTTATCATAAGTCGACTTGTGTTCATGAATAAGTCGACTCAGCAGAAAAGAAAATGCACATTCCAGAGCATTTCATAAGTCGACTTGTCAGGGTTTATAAGTCGACTTATAAACATGCACAGGCACTGTTCATGCTGGAAAACTGATTTTTAAAGTGTCTTTAAAAATAACAAATAAATTCCAAAAATTATGAAACTTTGGGAAATGTTTATAAACATGATAATAAACATGTTACAAAAAGAATTTTTGGAATTGCATTCCCCAATAGTGAAAACTCATTATTTTTTAAATATGTCCAAAAACATGAAAACCAAAACTTGTGTTGTATATATATGTGACTACATATATATACAAGGAAACCAATAAATGTTATTTGAGCTTAGAAACCAAATACGTGTGTGTATATGATATTGAGCTTAAGGTACTTAACACACATAATATAAAATCTAAACTAAAGTTACCCAAGCAATGATCTTGATATTCATTGTAGCTTAACTTGGTACACGTTGCGGATGAAGCTTGAACTTGATCTTTAACTTGAATTGTATAAGCTTCACCGACATTCCGCCAACCTCCTTTGGATATGATCGTTGAAGCTCTATTCCATCCATCCTCCAACTACGTTGTTTGTCTATAATAAATAAGAAAACACAAATACTAGACAAACAACATGAAATGTTACTCACAATATTTCTCCCCCTTTGACAACATCAAAAAGGGGACAAAAGAATTAAGAGAGCGAAGGCTCCCCCTATCAATAAGCATAGGTGAGTATCAAACAATTATAGGGATGCATATAAACAAGGAAATGTTACTCACAATATTTCTCCCCCTTTGACAACATCAAAAAGGGGACAAAATAATTAAGAGAGCGAAGGCTCCCCCTATCAATAAGCATAGGTGAGTATCAAGCAATTATAGGGAATGCTCCCCCTATCAAAAAGCCATATAGAATATAGATAAATAAAGATCATGGCAAATATGTGAGCAAGCATAAATGAAAAGATATGCTAAGCATCACTCACATACAAACAAGATACAATGAGGACACATAATGATATGACATTATAAAGATAGTGTCTCATTATAAAAACCATGTATAAGAATAGATTTATGAAATCAAAAGAAGAGGAACATGAGAAACATGCAAAAAAGTTTTCAAATGAAAACAAATCCATCAAAAGAAATCATAAATCAAAGTTTATATCCAAAAACGATGTTTGATCAATTAAGAACTTGATCAAACCACTCATAGAATACATTATAAAGCACGAATAGATGATCCATTAGCACAGACACATAAATATCATCATATAAGTGAATTATAATGAATTCAAAAGCAACAAATCAAAACACAATTTTTAAGAGAGGCAACAATTATATCAAGCTCTTGAGCTTGTTCCAACCCATATAATCATTTTAGCATCCGGTAAATGTGATTTGGGAATAAACACCCAATAAACCCGGGGGGATTATAACAATACAAACCTCTCATCAAAAGAAAACTAATAATTATGAAAACAAAATAATTTAACCAATAAAAAAGATTTGTTTTCATAAAAGATATAAAATACATTTTACAAAACCAAGAAAAAGAAAAACTAAAAGCACTAAAGTTCTTGGTAAAAAAAAAATCATTTTGGCACCCAAGCATTCTTGGTGTCGGATTGTTTAGGGACATGACCCCTATCAATAAAGCTCAAAGCCCTAGGGTTATGAACCCTCTTGGGCGCATATGGTGCACGAACACGGTCAAAACAAAAATTATGTAAATGACCTTTCCGATTGCAATTAGTGCAATGAAAGAGGCCCATTTGATTTTGTTGACCATAAGCATGTGCACGAGAAACATTAGAAACATTTGCAAACATGGTTGTTCTTTTAAAATTATTTTGCAAATGTGAAACTCTCTTTAAATCAAAACAAAATTTGGCCAAGTGGCCAAATCTACCACAATGATCACATCTATACACATGAGTATGCTTGTGATGAACTTTATGAGTGTGTGCATGTACATGTGAAAAATGTGATGATGAAGCTTGATGAGATGCACAAGAAGGATTAATATGAGCCTTAGAGGGTTTTTGTGCATCATAGCAAAATCTAGCAAGATGGCCTTTACGACCGCAATTTGTGCATTTGTAGACTTTACTATACATGTGTGCATGATGAATAGGATGTTTAGATGTTTTAGCATGAGATTTAGCACACATGTCCATAAGCTTGTTATTATTGACAATGCATGATTTAAGAGTTGAATCTAAAGATGATATTCTATTTTTAATATTATTCAACTCATCATTAGGCACATATGCATTAGCATTAGAAGTAGAACATAAAGAATTAAACTCATTTCTAATGTTCTCTACTTCTAATATGGCATTGTTCTTAGCATGAGATAAGCTAGAAATGCTAGTGATGGATGAGGTTAATTTTTTATTTTCCAAATTTAACATATCATTGTTTTCTTTAAGCACAATATTTTCTTTTGCAATGATATCAAATTTGGAACTTAGCAACTCATGATCGGATTTCAAACTAACATGCTTGCTTTTCAAATTTATAAAATTATTATGCAACTTAGTATAGGCATGCATTAATTTATCATATGCACAAGCGAGTTCATTGATGGATATATCACTATCAGATTCTGAATCGCTTACCACACTAGGGCTATCGCCTAGTGGCCGTGTGCATGATGATACTCCACACTCACTTGAAGAATAATCCTCCAAACTACGTCGTATTTCCTCCAAGTTGCCTTGATGTGCTTCTATGAATTTCCATAAATTGTAAGCACTATCAAAATGAACAAATTTGTTAGAAAAGGATGAGTCAAAGGCATTAAGCAAATATTCTAACAAAAGCTTGTTCATATTAAACATTCTTTTATCATTGCTACTCCACTTAGATTTTTCCGAAGTGGGTATAATATAAGCATTTTCAATAACTTCCCATAAATCGGATTGTTTAGATCTAACAAATATGTTAAATCTAGAACACCATTGGTCATAGGGGAGATTATTTATTTTAGGAGCAATAACAGGATCATAGCCTAAACAAGATGCACAATGTATGTCCATAATAAGAAAATGTATGCAAGCAAGATACAAATAAAGCTCAAAAAAAGATTAGCACAAATAAGATAACTTGGATCTTTAACTCAAGGCGGTTAGACCTTTAAATGAATTTAGGAGCAACATTGGATTCATAGCCTAAACAAAATACATTCATATTCAAGATATATATATGAACATATGCAAGCAAGACAAATGCAATCATAACTAGATTAGCACAAATAAGATAACTTGGATCTTTAACTCAAGGTGGTTAGACCTTAAATCAAAGAGCACCATATAAGCTAGGATAAGCAATGCAAACAAAGAGATATATCCTATATGATGAATATATATATGCAAGGATATATAAACTACACAAGGATAAACAATCTAAATAAGATAGTGGATGATATAGATAATGAGCTAATGACAATGGCGATATAAGATATGAACATAAATATGAATGAACACCAAAGCACACTCAAACAAGCAATATGATCACGGAGTTCGGACCTTCCGTCCTACGTCTCCGCTCCCCACTCCCGGGGAGAAATCCACTATCACAACCGGGTTTTCTACGCTCACCCGAATAACGTTTACACCTCACAGTGTCGGTTTTCAACCCTCACCGAACAACGTTCACTCCTCACAATCGGTTTTCTAGTTCACCGAAAACTTCACAACAACACACTAGGTTTTCTAGCTCACCGAAACCCTTACAACACTCACAATGTAACAAATATAAATTTGTTCTCTACAATAGATGAGAACACAATTAAGCACAACTCAATATGAAAATCAATAATGAAATTGCTAGAGAAAAGAGTTAGAAAACTTCTCTAAGAACACAAGAAGAGGATGAAGGGGATTGAGAATGAATCCCTCAATCTGCAGTGAAAACTTCCTCCTTTGTAAACAGAAACCCAAACTCAAAACAAACAGTAAAACCCTAAACCCTTGCTTAAACTTTTCTTTTCTTTTAAAACATTTCTTAGTTAGCTTGAGAGTTGAAGACAATGGGGTATTTATACCCTCTCACAACTCAGCCAAGAAACCAGAGCAAAAGACAAAACAGCCCCAATGCAACGGTCAAAAAACTAGCCGTTGGAAGCTGAAGGAACACTCGTCGGTCGACCGGAAAATTCGTCGGTCGACCGAAAATTTTCATCGGTCGACCGGACCGGTCGACCGACAGGCTTTCTGTCGCCCAGTGAACTTTTGACCTCAGGTTCGGTCGACCGGTGCGGTCGACCGAAAACTGATATGAAAACTGTTTATCTGATTTTGAAATGCTGTTTAAAAATATCAAATAAATTCCAAAAAATGTAAAACTTTGGGGAATGATTGTAGACATGATAATAAACATGCTACAATGACTGGTTTCGAAAAAGGACTTCCCAAATGAAAAATATCATCATTTTACAAAATAGTTCAAAACATTATTCTATGAGATACTTGAATTTTGATGTTTTGACAAACTAGTCCAAAACATGAAAATATCATCATTTTACAAACTAGTCCAAAACATGAAAATATGAGATACTTGAATTTTGATGTTTTGACATAAACCAACTTTTGAAACTTTGTGAAATGTTTTTGTAGACTTAGTAAAACATGTATAAACTGATATTGAAGTCTATAAACTAAGAATACAATATTTTCACAAAATTGCATATTCTATGCAATGTTTTCAAAAACACAATTTCATATATATAATCATAAAAACTCAAAACACATGTATGTATATATAACTATATATATGCATAGAAACCAAAACTTGTGTATATATATATATAACTATATATATATACGAAGAAACCAATAAATGTGTGTGTATAGATATTGAGCTTAAGGTACTTAACACACATAATATAAAACCTAAACTACATTACCCAAGCTTGATCGTGATCTTCATTGTAGCTTTTTGTGAGAAAATCCAATATTGTGTGTGTATATGATATTGAGCTTAAAGTATTAAACACACATAATATAAACCTATACTAAATTACCCAAGCAATCTTGATCTTCAACGAAGCTCTATCTTGGTAATCTTGCGGATGAAGCTTTTGAACTTGATCTTTAACTTGAATTGCAAGGCTTCACCGACATTCCGCCAACCTCCTTTGGATATGATCGTTGAAGCGCTATTCCATCCATCCTCCAACTACGTTGTTTGTCTACAAAACATAGGAATGCACAAACACTAGACAAACAACATTAGTAATAAATTGTTTGTTAAACATCATCAAAACAAGAAGGCCAACAAACATTTCCCTAAGGCTGACGTCGGAGTCCTAACCTGAAGAATCTGACGAGTATCCGCCTCTATTCAGATTGGCCAATTGGTCTATGACTTTCCAGCAACACTCATCATCAGATGAAGACATATAGCCCAGGCCCCTTCTATAACCATAGTAAATTGTCAGGCTTTCCTTTTGGTACTGTTTGGTGGAAAATTTATAGTAAATAGAAATGAAGGAAACTTGATTTTTGATCTCAATTACAATTGGATTTCCTGATTACAAAAGAGAAGAGAATGATCTGGATTCTCCCCTTTGTTTAATTCTGGGTTCTTCACAGTGGTAATGAGATGCCTCCCTCGAATGCTCACGTTGAGTTTGCTTCTCGTTGACGATCCGAACGTCTTGATTCACTGGAATGTGATTTTCTCCTCACGATTTGACATTGTGGAGAACTTGCAAAGCAAGTTTTAGAAATTTTGATGAGTTAATAACTCTGAACGAGTTTGAAACTCGATGAAAGAGTTGATTTAACCGAAAATCGGTTTGACAAGCCAAGGCTGAAAGCTTCAAGAAACATTTTTGCTACAGGAAGCTCCAGTAATTCCCCCAAAAAGTCAGCCGAAGATCTCTTCTTTGCTGCCAATTCTCAGGTTCAAAAAGCCAGCCAAAAAGAAGCCCCAAACTCAGTTGAGTTTACTCATTTTTATAGGGAATTAAGGGGGTGTAACCGCCCCTTAAATCACTCCAAAGTGGGGTGTAACCGCCCCCAAATCGTGGGAAACAGTTTTGAAACTGTTCAGCTCATATTGAATGAGTCAAACAAAGCCCAAGTTGGCGTTCAAGATCCTAACTCCGCGTATTAGGATTGAATACGTGGAGTTGGGTACCCGCTGGGTGTTGAAAAACGCGAGGGCCGCCCACGTTTTGGAGTCTGAAGGTTGGAAACGCGGGGGTCACTTGCGTTTCTTTGCTGAAGGTTGGAAACGCGGGGATCGCTTAGTTTTGCTTGTTGAAGCTTGGAAACACGGGGGTCGCCTGCGTTTTAGGAATTGAAATGCGAGGGTGAATTCCGCGTTTTAGAAGGAGCTAATGACTTATAGCTTCTTCTGTAGAGTGTTGTAAAGACCATTGTTCAGTAATCTTCGTCTTGGCTCCTCGAAAATATGAGAGTCATCAGATTGTAACTCAGATGTTGATTATGAAGACTGTTGATTAGAGCTTTCATCAGTTGTTGTGAAGGTCGTCAGTTTGTAACCTTCATCGATCTACGTGAAAGTCTTCAAATTATAACCTTCTGGAAGTTATCAGATTGTAATTTCCATCATTGGTGTTTGATGGGGATTGGCTATCTATTATGATTTTTAGACAGCCTACAGGTACATAGGCCTGGCCGGGTGGAACTCGAGGACCTCGACCAAAGCAAAGACCCTCTTCGAGCACGAAGTTGTATCCACACTTTTTCATGAAGTTGCGTGCTTGTGGGATGTATCTGAATAGATGAAGGCTGGGTTTATCATCATCACTATCTTTCTTCGAGATGGGATCTCATGGTGGAGATGTTTCCCCTTTATCGAAGATTACCTCCTTTTCACCCCCTGCTTTGGCAGGAAGGATGAGAGTTGTTCCAAATGAGTCATGGACACACTTCTTTGTCATGCAAGATGATCGAAGCAGCATATGTATGTCAGAGTTATTGTATAACCCCTTCATCACTTCATCAAGACAAGGCGAGTACTCTAAGTCGTCATTCATTGTTTCTTCGGCAAGTTGCCAATTACAACTTCCATCTGACAATTCACTACCGTCAAGATTGATTACAAAGGGTACAATGTCATTTAGTATAAAACCTCCGTCATAATAAAGCCCAGCCTCGGTATCAGCTTCTTCTTCGCTATCCATGCCTTGTACCGATGGTTCAGTATCAGATTCAGTACTTTAAAGAAGGGAGTTAGTAAAATAGTTTTTTAATCTCTTAAACGGTTGCCTATCCGCTACCACCATCTTGACCTCATTATTCGTGTCTACATATTTTAGACATTGATAGAGGATGGAGGGAAATATAACATTATCATGGATCCAAGGTTGACCTAATAGTAAATTATAGGAGGTCTCTGCATCGATCACATAGCACGTGACTTCATACCTCAAATCTCCAAGTTAGCACTTCATTCGGATTTTACCTAATGGTCTAGACCCACTGGTGTTGAATCCATAGATAACAGTGCCTATGGAAGCCAGCTTGCTGGTGGGGATTTCGAGATTATACATCAATCGGAGTGGCATGATGTTGACCGCGGAACCCAAATCGACTTGGATCTGGTTGACAACGCTGGATCCGATGTATCCGATAAAATACAAAGGCCTATCATGCTTTGAGTTCCTTGTTTTCATGTCATCTTTAGTGAAGGTGATATAAGGGAACTGTTTGGCTGTGAGGTTGCAGTGTTGAATTGACGACTCCGACTCTTCTGGGGCTAGCTTAATCTAAGTGAGAAACACATTAGAATCATCCAAAGCTTCTTGCAAAGTCTCCCTGGTGTCTTTCGAAAGATGCAATAACTCGTATAGAGTTATCCTTGCTGGGATATTAACCAGTTGGGTCATAACATCGAAGAGGTATGATGCATTCGAACTTCTCGGTTTATCTCTTCCAATCAGATGATTGAAATGAGACTGCTTCGACTTTTGAACCTCTTGGTGTTAGGGCTCCTTCTCCTTTTGCTTGGTTGTAGCCTCCTTCTATCTGGTAGTCGGCTATTGCTGCAAAGATTCCTTAGAAGATTTGGTAGGGGTTGTGACCACACCTAGTCTGGCTAATTGATCGTAAGACTCTGGGTAATTAAACCGACACTCGTTCCCATTTCTGGTGGCGAAGATCCCGTGCTCATCCTTAGAAAGTGGCAAAGTTAGGATTTCTTCATCATTCCTCTCTGGAATTGCTGAGGCGGGGCAACACGATTTTCCCTTACCCTTGAACTTCTTTTTAGAATAGGATCTCGCCTACTATTCATCTTCAAGCAGATCTGGATGGACCCAAAGAATTTTGCCATTAGGGTTTGTATGCTATTAGGGGTCGTATGCTACACAAACCCCTTCTGGCATTGTCCATAAGGGTCGTCATTAACGGTCTTCATCTCCACCTTTGATACAGGCTCTGGCTAAAACCACGTTAGGGGGGCAATCGAAGCTGATAGACACTACATTCGCACTCACCTTCTTCTCCTTAGACTTCTTTTCAGTGATGATACTGATGTTAATCAAGGTTTGAATTTTGTCCTTGAGGGCGTAGCACATCTTGGTGGGGTGATGGACCTGCCTATGGAATGTACAGTATTTTAGGTTCGTAGTTCTCTTGGCGCCCTCTTGATTGGTAATTGGAGGTAACTTGATTTTGTTGTTCTCCAGGAGGTATTTAAAAATAGTAGGAATTTCATCTTCCTTGAAGGAATACTCCTTCGGGAATTTTGATTCGGAAGTTTTCTGCTATCTTTGAGGTTGTTATTACCATTGGGATGGCGACTGCTATAGCGTTTGCTGTTGTGACTGTATTTAGAATGTCTGATTTGCATCTACTGTAGTCACTGGCGTCTTCCTACTACCACGAGGCACAAAATTTTGTTTCGGAGCGTCCGTGGCCGGTTGGCCTCTCTCAGCTTTCTTCCTTTTGAGGAATCGCTCGGCTTGTTCGCCTCACACCTTTAACTCTTTCCAAGTTTTGGATGGTACCACTCTCATAGCTTCCAACACATCTAAGGAGAGATTATTATGACAAGTCTAGAGGATGAATTCTTCTGTGACCGAATCTCGGCAATTCATTGCCTTATTCTGGAAGCGTTTGACGAAGTTATCAAATGACTCTCTGTCTTTATGCTTCTCATCAAAGAGCATTCCGATCGACACTTCAGTGTCATTGTCAAAGAAGTTAGCAAGAAATAGGCTTTCCATGTCATCCCAGCTGTTGACACTCCTCGGCTTGAGACGACGGTACCAATCGAAGGAGACCCCGTGAAGGGTTCCAACGAATGACCGGACCATCAGAGGTTCATTGCCAGAGATCACATCCAGGTGGGACTTTAAATAAATCAGGTGATGAGTAGGTGAGCCTCTCCAATCAAATGGCATGAAGTTAATTAGATTAAACTTTACCGGATATGAAATTGACTCTTATTTTCTCGGGTATAGACACAGGATGCTGGTCTTCTTCACCTTTTGAGCGGACATCAAAGTGTTGATTTTGCTCTCGAGGTCCTTCATCTTCTTATCTTCACCTGTATCTTTCTTCGGGCAATTTTGAGAAGAGTCAGTGGGACCACCCCCAAGGCTTTTGTTTTCATGAGGGGTATCAGCATTGACATTTTCGTCCACCTTCGAGTCGCTATCTACATTGTTGATAGTGTTGCAATGACTAGATTCACCCCGTTGATTTAGGCCAGTTTGGAACTACTAGGCATATAATTCCCTCATCCACTGCATGTTCAACTCCATCTCCACTCTAATTTCAGCTCTAAGATCTTCTTTATGCTTATTTAGAGCTTCCATATAATTCCCTCATACGTCTAATAGTTGTAGAGCGTAGCCGAGTTAGATGCTGGGATATCCCTGAAAAAGAAACGGGACTAGAACGTCACGTTGACTTCCCTTTATCAGCCATGTTGATGATAACTTTTGGAAATTTGTCATCTTGGACGGCTGATCTTTTCTTGTAGAAATGCCTTGGTTTAGACTTTGATGCTTCAACGGAAAGTCTTTTAAATACCGAGACCTTCTGTGGAGCGATTTTAGGGTAGCTACACTCTGATAATACCGTTCTGATACGCCTCTCACTTGGACAATGAGAGTTGATTTCTCAGGAACTTCTCTTCCGAGACTTGCGCGCATCCCTAGCCTGATAGTACAACTCCTAAACATGATGAACGAAGCAACCTATCGACTGTTGGCATTCTCTCCAGGTATAACATCGTCTTTTGACTGACACGCTTTTTTTTCGGGGAAGTAGGGCTTTATTAGTGTTCTTAGGAGTCGCACGTTTGGAATCACCCTCTTGTGCGTGTAGATTCTCAACGGGCTCTTGAGCTTTGATACGCAACCCCAAGAGGGCGGTTACTGTGGTTTTCCCAGACAATGATGACTTTGACATGACGGGAGGACATGTAAGACCCCCAGTCTGAAGAGTCACTTGGGATTTATTCACCGAACCTAAGCGTTCTTTAATCGGAGCTTTACCTTGATCCTCGTGCATGGGACCAAAGTGATCCGTCATCGTTATCTTGAATTTGGACATATCAACACTGCTGTAGGGCTTCACCGTAGTACGGGAGAGACCAGAGTAGGAACGGAGGCCGACGGAAGTGAGGAAACATCCGCAGGAGCGGGGGTTGGCACGAGACAAGGTTCTCTGTCTCAGCCAGACGTGAGACTGGATTCTCTATCTCAACTAGACGTAAGATAGGATATCCTATCTCGGGTTACGAGACATGGTCTTCCATTTTGCATGACAGGAACTTCTTCCATCTTCGTCGCATTTGATTTTCGTGTGACCATGGACTTTGGCATCCAGACTTTGCGTAGTTTTGGTGGTTCTTTAGCCACCTCCTCTCTCTGTAGTTCTTGCACCTTTTGTACAAGAATACGCGCATGCACAAGAAGTGTACGACGCTTCTGGATGCGTTCCTTAAGAGTTGAATGAAATCTTTAGACACAGACCCATTCGTTGGTTGATGGCTTGGAGGAAACACCAATCTCCTATCGTTGAGACGGCTGTGTGACTTGACGCCTCCTTGACTCCAAATCCACGTGGTAACAAATTTTGTCAACCTGCTCCAAGGCTTTGGCGAATTGATGTGTGAGACATTGACATTGACTCTGATAAGTCCTCTTCGTCAGAGTTGGTGCGACTTGATCGATCAACTCCTTGACTGGAGGGGAGTTATCGTGAGCGGAGCTTCCGACTTGTTGGTTTAAGCCCTAATGCCATTAGGAAAGAACCCTAGAGGGGAGTGAATAGGGTTTATGCTAATCTAATCTGATTTAATACCAATAAAAACTAATTAATAAATATCCTAGCAAATTATATATGCAACAAGATATATATGCAAGGATATACAACAAGGGTAAGTAAACTATAAATAAATACAAACAATATAGTGGATAAATTAGATAATGAGAGAATGGTGATAGAGATAAATAAAATATAAGTGCACAAGCTAAACTCAAACACACAAGAAATGATCATGGAGTTCAGACCTTCCGTCCTACGTCTCCGCTCCCCACTCCCGAGGAGAAATCCACTATCACACCGGGTTTTTAATGTTCACCCAAAATGTTTACATCTCATACTCGATTTTCTAGCTCACCGAAAACTTTACAATCAACACTCTACACCCTCAAAGTGTTGGTCTCTAGCCCGTGTCTCCCTCAAGTGTTCAGATTTACAACCTCTCCCTAGGCTTTACTACAAATGCCACTCCTCTTGGGATGACCTCGTCTCTCACCACACACTCCTCTCGGTGTACAAGTGTATTACAAAGTGTATTCTCATAATGAAGGCTCAATACAATAATTTGTTCTCTAATATGGATGAGAACACAAATAAGCTCACTCTCAAGGCACAACCCCACAATCTAAATATACTACATATGAAAATACTAAAGCTCAATGGTTGTGTGTGTAAGCAACGAGTAAAACAAATATAAACTCAATATTGTTGGACCCTAGAGGGGGGGTGATTAGGGTCTTATGCTAATCTAATCCCAATTAATAGCAATTAAAATTATGTTGATCAATATGTTCTTGCAAGAGATAGATATGAACAATAAGAACAATAAGAATATGCACAAATAAAATATGAGACAAGCCTATTGGATTTGACCCTGTCTCTCTCTCCTCACACTTCTCTCGGTGTACAAGTGTATTACAAGTGATTCTCACAAATAAAAGTTAAGTACAATGATTTGTTCTCAATTAACAAGTGAGAACACAATGAAGCTCACACTCACTAAATCACACCTCACAACCCACAATATATAATATGGAAATATCAAGCTCAATAAGTGTGTGTGATAATAGTGAATCAAACTCAATAAATAACTTAATGAATATAGCTAATCAATTGAAAGTGAGATAATAAGCTATATGGAAAGAGTTTAGAAAAACTTCTCAATGAACAAGAGGAGCTAAAGAATATGATCTCAATGGAATATGAGAGCCTCTTCTTGTTGTAGAAAACTTTCTCTTGAAAACAGATTAACGAAACACTTCTTAAACAGCTCTTAAACGTGATTAATATCTTGCTAAACAGTAAACTTGGATTTCTTGATTGATGGAGAAGAAGAGCAGCAATAGGGCATATATAGCATCCAATACAACAGCTAGAAATAGGTGAAAGACCAAAAAGCCCATTTGAAAAACTAGCCGTTAGGCTCAGTTTGTCAACTCGTCGGTCGACCGGTACGGTCGACCGATTAGTTCAAAAACCCTGAGAAAACATATCTTGAAGCTGGCGGTCGACCGACGTGAAATTCGGTCGACCGAATGGATATTTCGGTCGACCGACGTAAATTCCGGTCGACCGGAAAAACATTAGAAAGTTTCTCAGAAACCAGACAGCCGTCGGTCGACCGTATCGGTCGACCGAAATCTGATATGGGCAAAAAGACAGGTTTTGGGCAGTTTTGAAAATTTGTTAAAAATATCAAATTATATCCAAAAATAGTGAAACTTTGGGGAAGGTTTATAAATGATGAAATGAACATGTTCGAAAAGGAAATTTTGGAAAAACAAATTTCGTTTGTGAAAACTACCTGTTTTTGAAAAATGCTTAGAAAACCTGTATTTTTATGAAAGTGAAAGTTGATATAGGACTTGTAAATATTCATATATATATTGTGCATATATTATATGTATATAATAAAGTATGAGAGAGCTGTAAATAAGAGATAAAGATATTTTAACAACGTTTAATGAAAAATCATCTATATGATAGAAAACGTCAAAAATCGTGTTAAGTGTATATATATTGAGCTTAGATATCATCATACAATATATGTAAGTAAACTAAACAAATACCTAGGTAAATCCACGTAGATGAACTTGAATCTTTAACGCTGTGTTGAAATACCTGAAAAGAGAACATAAACCACAAACACTAGAAAACTTATTAGTAATAAATTGTTTGTCAAATCATCATCAAAACTATAGGGTCAACAAATATAAATCTAGCTTTAAAAAACGATTAACAAACAAATAAATATAAAGCTAGAAAGAGTTTAGGGAAACTTCTCTATAGATCAAGAGTGAGAGAGAGAATGGAATGAAGCTCAAACACCAAAGATTATCTCCTCTTGCTCTTGTGAAAATCTCTTCACAAAAAGAAACTTACACTAAAAACAAACTTAAAACCTTGTTAAACTTTTGTAAACTTGTATAAACTATTTTCTTAAGTGGCTCAGAAGTTATGAGGCATGGAAAAAATATTTGATCATAAAGGAAACCCCAAAAACCAAGAAAACAAGGTAAAAAGACAAAAAAAGCTGATGACCTCATCAGTCGACTGATGAGCTGACCGTTAGAGCTAACCCAACACCTCATCGGTCGACTGATGACCTCATTATAATTCCAGGCGAGCTCATCAGTCGACTAATAACCTCCATCAGTCGACTGACAATAAGTTATCTGCCTGATAAAAACAGTAAATCTGATTTTTAAAGTACTTTTAAAAATAGTAAATAAATTCAAAAAATTGTAAAACTTTATAAAATGTTTATAAAAATGATAATAAACATGTTACAAAAAGAATTTTTGAATTTACACTTCCCATTTTTAAAATATCATCGTTTTGCAAAACTTGGTCAAACATAAAAACATGAAACACTTATTTTTTATATTTTGACTTAAACAATGTTTTGACATATTACAAAATGTCTTTATAGACTTTATAAAAGATGTAAAATATTGTTATGAAGTCTACAAACTAAAAATTTACTATTATGTAAAAATAAAGTTTTGCACAATATATGCATTTGAAAAAATGATAAATATGAAATATATAAATGTGTATAAATATGTATTTGTTACATATCTATATCACTAAACCGAAAAACATTTATCCACATTGAAAATAAATATGTATAAATAATTTTTGGAATTTATTTGTAAAAACTTTGTTTGTGGATAAAACCAAAATAAAACTAAATTACCCAAGCTATCTTGATCTTCAATTTGAGCTCGTCTTGGTAAACTATGCGGATGAAGCTTGATCTTGAATTTGTCTTGAATGTGTAATGACTTCATACCGATATTCCTTCCATTCTCCAACGGATATGATCGTGAAAGCTTGATTCCATCTAACCTCAAACTTTGAAATTTGTGTAGATTACCTAACAAAATTAAAGCAGGCACTCGACGCACAATGTTAGGAATTGTTTGTAATCATTAAAATAAGATTATGGAGTTTGCTCATAATCATGAGGCTAACAATATCCCCATTTTTAATGATGACAAATAATCTACACAAAGAGTATATAAAATATGCAATAAAGAACAATACTCATAAATATACTCAAAATCCATTTATTTCACACCCTTTGGCAAAATTAAAAATGGGGAAAAATAGAAGAAAGAAGAGAGCGAAGGCTCCCCCTACCTATAATCATGGTGAGTATAAAACAAAATAGGAAAAAGCTCCCCCTATCAAAATGCCTTATGAAATACATGAAGTGAATACTAAGGCAAACATGTTAGCAAGCATAGATAAAAACATGCTAGGCAAAACTCACATACAACAAGACAATGAGAACACATATAAATATATCATTATGAAAATAGTGTCTCATTATACAAACATAAAAACAATGTATAAATAGATTTATAAAAACAAGAGAATGAAGAACATGAGAATCATGAAAAAAGTTTTCAAATAAAAAAAAATCAAACAAATGAAGTCATAAAAAAATCTAAGTAAAAAAAAGTCATATTTGACAATAAGGCAAGAGATGTAACTATATCAAGCTCTTAAGCTTGTTTCAACCCATATAAAGACATTTAGTAACCGGTAAACATAATTTGGGAAATAAACAACCAACAAATCCGGGGGTTGCTCAAACACAAACCTCTCATGACAATCAAAACCAAAAATCATAAAAACAAAAGAATTGATCCAAAAAAATTTGTTTTCATATTCAAAAAATTTCAAAACACATTTTTCAAAACCAAGTATTCTTGGCACCCAAGTATTCTTGGTGCCGGATTGTTTAGGGACATGATCCCTATCATTAAAGCTTAAAACCCTAGGGTAATGATCCCGTTTGGGCGCATGTGGTGCACGAGATTGGTCATAGTAATAATTACTCAAATGACCCATCCGATTATAATAAGTACAATAAAAAGGGTGCACTTGCTAATGTTGACCATTTATTTGTGCAGTGGAACATTTGCAAACAAGAATGGTTTCTTAAAATCTTTTTGCAAATGTGAAACTCTTTTTAAATCAAAACAATGTTTGGCCAAATGACCAAATCTTCCACAATATTCACACTTAAACACATGAGCAAGCTTATGATGAACAAAAGGTGCATGTTTATGTGAGTGTGATGAGAAAACTTGATGAGATGCACATGGAGCAATAACATTAGCATTCTTTGGTTTTTGCGCATCATAGCAAAATTTAGCTAAATGGCCTTTACGAACGCAATTAGAGCACTTATAAACTTTGCTATATATATGTGCATAATGAGTGGATGATTTTAACTTATTAGACCTAGCACACATATTCACAAGCTTCTTATAATTCTCAATGCATGTGGTAAGGGTTGAATCTAAGGACGAAATATAATTTTTAACATGATCCAACTCATTGTTTGCCACATATGCATTGGAAATAGAAGTAGAAAGAGCATGATCATTCTTAAATGAATTAATTTCATTTTTAATAGTTTCTACCTCTAGCATGGCATCAATCTTAGCATTAGGTCAATTTTTTATTTTTCAAATTTAATATATCATTGTTTTCTTTAAGCTTTATATTCTCTTTTTCAATGATATCAAATTTGAAAGCTAGCGTCTCATGGTCGGATTTTAAGTTCACATGCCTGCTTTTAAGATCAATAAAATTATTATGCATCATAGTGTAGGCATGCATTAACCTATCATATGCACAAGCGAGTTCATTCATAGATAAATCATTGTAGGAATCGGACTCGCTTACCACACTAGGGCTATCACCTAGTGGCCGTGTGCTTGATGATGATGCTTCATGTAGGCTATCTAAAAATCACAACAGATAGCTGATATCTGTCTAACTTTAATCAACATCTTGATAATAAAAGTTATAATTAGACGACTTTCACGTCAATAAAACAAAAGCTGTAATTGAAGGATTTTCACATAGATTGAGAAAGGTTATAATTCAATTACCTTTACTATGACTGATGAAAGCTCTGATTGAATAGCCTTCATAATCAACCGTAAGAGTTACAATCTGACGACTCTCACATCCCAAATAGCAAAAGCAAAGATTACAGAACTACGGTCTTTGCAAACGCTCCAATAGAAGAGGTTACAAGTCAACAGCCACTTCTAAATGCAGAGTTCATCTCTGCGTTCAATTTTCAAAATACAAGAGGCCCCTGTGTTTTCAATTTTCAATAGACGCCCAACTCTGCGTCTCAAGCCTAAGACGTAGAGTTAGGACCCAGAACACCGACCTGGGCATTTGACTCATTCAAACATGAGCTGAATGATTTCAGAACTGTTTTTCCCATGATCTGAGGGAATCACGCCCACTTAGGAGCGGATTAAGGGGTTAGTTACACCCCTTATCTTTCTATAAAAACCTCAACGAACTCAACCGAAAGGAGGTTCAGAGTTCGGCTTTTGGATTAGATCAGCCAGGAAATCATACTTCGTCAGATTGAGTTCGGTTTTGGAGGAGGTTGTTATCTTCTGAAGATCAGATCTTGGCAACAAAGAGATTAGATCTTAGAGCATTACCCAACAACAGAGAGTTTTAGCACTTAACTTTTAACCGAATTCTCAGTTCAAACAACTCTTTTCATAGAGTTTAAACTCGTTCTGAGTTCATAAACTCATTAAGATTTCTTTTTCATACTTGCCACGCAAGTTAATTATTCTAGTAAAGGGAGACGTTCAGATCGTTAACAAAAAGAGAACTTGACGCGAGCATACGAGAGAGGCACTCTATCACCACTGTGAAGAACCCAGAATTAAACAAAGAGGAGGATTTGTAATGATACTCTTCTCGTTTATAATCAAAAATTCAAATTGTAATTAGTTAGAGATCGAGAGAGTTATAAACATTCTTTTTCTAAGCAATTAGAGGGAATAAATCAAATTCAATTCTTTCAATTGTCTTCTTACAAATTTTTCAACAAACAAAAGATGGCGACTCTGGTGGGGATTAGCTTCTCTAATAAAGAAGTGGTGGCACAGTCCGACGTCAACCTTACTAGAACAACTATCAAAACTTTTGTTGTAGAGTTTGATCATGCCAAGTATGAGGAAGTCCTCTCCTTTGGATCGCTTAGCCCTAAGGCTAGGCGCAATATCCGTAAGATCTCCAAAAAGATCAAAACTCTAACTATTGCTACAATGCCAAAGAAAGTCCTCTCCTTTGGTCAAGATTGCTTAAACAGCCCCTCCTCGGAAGGAATAGGCACCAACTCTACCAAACTCATTCAACGAGTTAAGTGCTCCACACCCGAGTCAACATGACGTATGATGGGTCATAAAAGGCCTATGGCAGAGGAAAGTCCAACTAACACCAATGACATCGTTGCCAAGGCCTTGAAACAGGCCAAAAAGAATACCGCTCGACGAAGGAAAAGATCCATATGGCAAGCGCACCTATGAAATAGCTGATCTCTTGACCAACGCGAAGGTCTCATTTGTGAGCCTCTGCTTGAGCACTGCGCTTTTGCTTTTGAACTTACACTTCATGGTTACGATCCCAAATACAAGCCCCGCATAATACAATTTAAACACGACCCTCAGTAGTGCGTTGTTCATTCGAAACGTAGCCCTCAAGAAAGCGTTTCTAAAGATAAACGCAACTCTTACGAGTGCGTTTCCAAACTAGAACGTGGGTCTTCGGACCACGTTGATCATCATGAATGCAATACTCAGGAATGCATTTTCAAAAGTAAATGCACACCTCAGAGGTGTGTTTCAACATCAAAATATGACCCCCAGGGGTACGTTTCAACAACCAAACATACACCTCGAAAGTGTGTTCAACCAAAACATGACCCCCAAGGGCATGTTTCACCTCATAAACGTAGGCCTCGACCTAGCGTTCACAAAACCAAATGTGACCCCGCGTTTATTCTCTAGAATGCAATGTGGTCCTCCAAGTTCAGAAAGATCAATATGGATTTAAGATTCATGTCCATCAAGAACCAGTCCCACCCACTAACGGGCAGGGGGTTCCATCTCCATCCTCACGCTCTATGAGAGATTCATCCCAAGTCTCCGATTTATAGGAATTGTTGTCGAGAGGAAAACCTACACAACAAACAGCTTATTCATGTCAATATGAGTGACTTATTTCTGCAGTCCTTTCAGAATGCCACTGCTGCGCATCCACACCTTGGCGATCAGTATTTGACCGATTGATAAATATCACCAGGCCTGCCAAGCGATAACATCATCACAAGAAAAAGACTTCAGAGGTTGAATATCCCAAAGTCACTAATAATGTGATCAGGAGAGGGAAGGCCTTAGTTCCTAGTTTTGACGATTCAGAGAGAAGTCATTCCCCGACTATTCGAGAAATCTGTGATGAGTTCGAAGGAGTATATCATCGCACTAGGACTCGCACAGGAACTATACGCCCGGTTAACTATCAAAGGTTAGCTAAGGGGATCACTTCAAATTATGAACATTCAGCAATTATGGATTCTCAATCCTCAAGCTCTTTCGTAGCACACGAGGAACCTGCCTATATGACTGGAAGCTCCGACGACTTAGCGAAGAGAGTTAACGAACATCATGTCATGCTCCAGGAACAACAGGAGACACTCATCCAGATGAAGGATATGTTTGCTTAGCTCCTTGCAGAGAAAGGCCAAGAGCCTGAATCTTCCCGGAGGACAACTTCAAAGGAAAACAGAAGGTACAAGAGAATCCGGATCGTGAGACTCTTAACCTAGAGTCTTCCTCTGAAAATGAGAAAGAAGCTGAAAAGGAGCAAAATCCTCAATCATCTAAGATGGATGAATTAGAGGCTTGCCTCAATGCAATTGCTAACAAGAGTGAGCTTCGCAAAGAAGGAGTAGTACGGACTTATCCTGTCGAATGGGATACAGTTCTCTATCCACCGAAATTTAAGACCCCAACCTTACAACCTTTCGATGGCACATGATCGCTAAATCAATACATCTACTGCTTCAAGTCATAGACCAAAGATGTGGTAGCAAACAATGCTATCCTGACTCAATTGTTCATCGGCACCCTTAAGGGTGCTGCTTTCGAGTGGTTCATGAAGCTGCCTGCTGGGTCTATTAAAAAATGGGTATATCTAGAAAGGCTTTTCTTAGCCAGATTTTTCGAGGATTATATGGAAGTGTCCGTCCTGACCCTTCTTGCCACCAAGCAGAAGAAGGGAGAGTCTATCAAGACTTATGTTAAAAGATTTTGTAGTATGGTATTGCGATGCCCATCAGGAATGATCCAATCTTCATTGGTCGAAACTTACAGGCATAATTTGCAGACCTAACTCCTTGCTCAAATAGGAGTAGCAGAATGTCACTCCTGGAGACAATTAGTTTTATAATAAGAACAAGCTGAAGAGATCGTTGCTCGGGTCAAGGCTAAAGAAGCTACTCAACCAAAGTCACAACAGCAATGCAACCAAAACAATGCTCCTCGATCCAAGGGAAAAGAGACTTTGGCTACCGATTCCAGCACGCAGGCATCAACCACTAAGTAAAGCAAAGCACCGAATCAGCAAAGGGTGCCCAAGTAGTACTCGTTTAAAGAGGATCATGTGGACACTCTGTTCCAGCTGTTTCAGAAGAACAACAAGCTGTAACTTCCCGAGATCAAGAAACAGGATGAGGCAGGAAAGGTGGATGACTCTAATTAATGTCGTTATCACAGGTACTTAGGACATCCTACCATAAAATGCTATATCTTCAAAGATATTCTGCAAAACCTAGTGAATGCTAATGTTCTTACATTAAAGCCCGAGCAGAAGAATGTATCCACCAATTTGATAGCAATCCAATTCAGCGATTTCCCTCCTGTAGTGGCTGTAGATGGAGTTATCCACATCCATAAAGGAGAAATGCACATGAAAAACACTGACCTATATGATCAGAAAGATAAAGGGTTGGATCCCCTCACTACCTCGAAAGGGGAGATTATATGGGTCCATCTCGACCTGGTTGAAGACCAACAGTGGACGAACACCTCGTCCAAAAAGAAAAAAAGGTAAGGCTAAGCCATCCAACATGATTAGCCCCTCTATTAATGAGGATGATGATCATCTCAAACCTCTCACGGACTCAGAAGAAGAGAGGATCGTTCTTGCAGCAGAATAAGGAGGCAACCCTGGCACCCGGTCAGGAAAAGCTTATCTGAAAAACTATGATCAGAGTGCTCAAGAAATAGAAGAGCAACCCCAAGACGCTTGGGGTTCTATCCCTCAAAGGTCAACTGACAAAGGGAAGCAAAAAGAGGCCCGGTATAATAAGGACCTTCTTCAATAAGCCGAAGAATCAAGTGCTCTCTTCTGATTTAACGTCATGGCGCAGTTGGCCAACATACCGGCTAGGATTACCCTGTAGGAGCTCCTACGATTGTGTAAAACTACAAAGGACTCTCTAATTGAAGCCTTAACGAACACGGAAAGCTTTATTTTACAAGTTACTCCGATTCCTGAAGCTTCTGAAGGCCAGTCTGGTATACAGTGTCTACAAGCAACAAGAAGTTTACCCTACATATCATTTACTCAGGATGATATACAAGCCAAACACAAGCACGACAGACCTTTGTACTACACAGGGTATATTGTGTCCTCAGAAATCAGCCGTGTACAAGTTGATCCAGGCTCAGCACTTAGAATCATGCCTTACAGGGTTATGCAGGTCTTAGGGATTCCCATGCATTAGTTGAACACCACCCAGATCACTATCTTCGGTTTCAACGCCAACAATACTCGACCCCTGGGGAAGATCAAACACAGGTGTCAAATCAGAGATCTCAAGTCTAAAGTGACTTGTTACATTATAGATGCGGACACATCTTATAATTTTTTTTAGGACGGTCATGGATTCATGCGAACCACATTGTCCCGTCTACCCTACTTTAGGTTATGAAAGAAGATCGA
Source organism: Asparagus officinalis (assembly GCF_001876935.1). Taxonomy (NCBI): domain Eukaryota; kingdom Viridiplantae; phylum Streptophyta; class Magnoliopsida; order Asparagales; family Asparagaceae; genus Asparagus; species Asparagus officinalis. Next base: position 127,745,015 of record NC_033797.1, on the reverse strand, counting down.
AAGAAGATGCTAACAGTGGCAACAAAGCCGACATTGAGCCAGATCCTGAGAAAGATTATCCATGGGAGTTGAATTTTGATGTAATTGGTCAAATTGAGAGCAATAATAATGTACTGAGTGAGGACGAGTTGTGCATTAATGAAGATTTCATTTTGGCGTACTTGTCTGATGTGTCCTCTAAAAATGAACAAATAGAGAATGATACTGATGCAAGTACTGACCCATGGCGCACATTATACACCGAGACATCACTTACATTGCTGGTTAAATCATCCTTTGCTGCAGATGAAGAAATAAAAGATGTCTGGAAGGCTTTCTTCAAAGTTCCATCCAAAAGAAAAGGGCAAAAGCCTATCTATTTTGGGAGAGTCAAACCTGAACTACTGAAGCAAGAAAGTTCAGAAGAAGATAGAGTGATTCCTCAATTCCATTACCACGAGCCTAATTCCATCTATTTGATGAAACAAATAGGTTATAACTTTAATGAAAAGAGAGGTTTAAACTTCGGGAAAGGAAGGTGAACGCCCGTTCGAATGTCTCTCACTCCCGAAGGAAAACCTCCTGATTATTATCAGAAAACAAGAAGAGATGTGGGCTATGTCACAACTCCTCCCCGTTTAGAAAATGAAACTAATGATTATCTGTGTCAAGACCATTCATCCAGGACATCATCATGGGAATCCGATGTCAGCATTAGACCTTTCTTTACAAGCCTAACCGTGAACATGGTTTTAGCCAGTTGCCCAGATGAAGATGTAGGGGGTGATGAAGAATTGATCGAATCGACCAACGACCCTTAGATCAAACGCCTTAATATCTTGTGGGATATGGATTTCGAACAGCGTGAGCCACCCACTGAAGATAATGTGATCTAGGTCAATATGGGAGATGAACCCGATCCTAAACCTATCTTTATAAGCGAAAGCCTATCACTATCTGAGAAAGAAGATCTTATATCTCTCATTCGAGAATATATAGATGTCTTTGCTTGGAATTATGAAGACATGTCTGGCCTTGACCCAAAAATGGCCATGCACCGACTCAACATTGATCCAGATGCAAAACCCGTTAAATAATAATAACGTCAGTTTTGTCTAGAGATCATGGAAGCAATTGAGTCAGAAGTCAAAAAGCTTATTGACTCGGGCTTTGTTAGAGAGGAACAGAACCCTGGTTGGGTAGCCAACATTGTTCTAGTGCCTAAGAAAAATGGTAAAGTCCGAATATGTATTGACCTTCATGACCTTAACGTAGCATGCCCAAAAGACGAGTTTCCACTTCCCATCACGAATGTTATGATCGATAACACCTATGGATATAAGAGGATGTCTTTCATGGATAGATTCTCCAAGGACAATCAGATCAAGATGTACCCTAAAGACGAAAAAGCATACTGCTTTCAAGACACCATTAGGGGTGTATTGCTACACAGTGATTCCCTTCGGATTGAAAAATACAGGTGCAACCAACCAACATGTAATGAACGCAATCTTTCACGAACATCTACGCAAGAAGATTGAATGCTACGTTGATGATATAGCAGTGAAAAGCTAGCATAAAGGTGATCATATTACAAACTTGAAGGTGATGTTCGACATTATGCGAGCACACCAGCTGAAGATTAACCCAACCAAATCATTCCTCGGGGTATCAAGTGGAAAATTCCTGGGATTCATAGTTACATCTAAGGGAATATCTCTTGACCCAGAGAAAGTTCGTACTATTCAAGACATGCCACCTCTGAAGAATCTCAAAGAGCTCAGAGGTTTGCAAGGCAGATTGGCTTACATCCGGAGGTTCATATCTAATCTTTCGGGATGCTGCCAACCTTATTCCAAGCTCATGAAGAAAGAAGTTTCTTTTGTTTTGGATGGAGACTGTCAAAAGGCATTTGAGGAGATTAAAAGATACCTCGCTCAACTGCCCGTCCTTGTGGTCCCGATATCAGGAAAACCGTTCCTGTTATATATGAGAGACATGGATCATTCTCTTAGAGCTTTATTAGCCCAGAACAATGAACAAGGATACAAGCAAGCAATCTACTACCTAAGTAGGACCATGATGGGAGTCGAATACCTGTATAATCCAGTAGAAAAAAAATGTCTCGTCTTGGTATTTGCTGTCCAAAAGATGCGACATTACCTAGTTGGACAAACCATTCATATCATCTCTAAGGTAAATCCTTTGAGAGTCCTTATGATGAAACCATCCTCCCTAAATTTTCGACTGGAGAAATGGACTATTCTCCTGTCATAATACGACATGCAATTTATGCCCTAAAAGGTTGTCAAAGGTTAGGCTTTGGTAGATTTCCTAGATGATCATCAAGTACCAGGACTGTTTAAGTTATATGAAGATTTGCCGGATGAAGTTGTCGAAGCTTGTGTAACCCAAGAGGGTATACAAGTGTGGAAATTATACTTTGACGGTGCATCCAGAGCAAAGCCCCATGAAGCAATCACTGTCACAGTAGGGGTGGTAATCATTTCCCCAAATGGTCATGTGATCCCCAGAGGATTTTCCTTCATCGAGCCATGTACCAATAACGTGGTTAAGTATAACACTTTGCTATTAGGAATGCAATTTGCCGAAGAGTTTAATATTCAACATCACGAGGCTTACGGTGACTCTCAGCTCATCGTAAATCAAGTCCGAGGAGAGTACGAAGTGCATAACGAGGATCTGCTCTCATACTACTTCGCAGTGCTAGAACAAGCTTGGAAGTTTGAAGGCTTCTTTATTTGATATGTTCCACGAGCCCATAACACCTATGTAGATGCCTTAGCCTCACTAGCAACATCATTAGCATTGCCACCAGAGGCTGAAACGACAATTCCTATCTTGGGACGCGAGTTGTATTGCCCTAAGATTTCCTTAAACAAACAATCCGACAAGACAACGATAGGATAAGTCTGCACAATCTCAATTTAGCTTGAACCCATGGATTGGCGATTTCCTATATCGATTATGTTTTATACGAAATTTTTCCTGATAGTCCTAAGGAAGCGGGCACTATCAAATGAAAGGCCCTCCGATTTTATTACGACATGGTTTCTTAAACCTTGTATCATGAATTACACGATGGAGTCTTACTTCGTTGCCTTTCTAGGAAGGAAGTGAAAGAGACTCTCAAGGAAGCTCATGATGGAATGTGCAGAGCTCATCAACCCGGAGCTAAATTAGGAGACCGTCTTTGATGAATTGGTTATTATTGGCCAAATATGTTTTCAGAAACAATGGATTATGCTAAACATTATCACGCGTGTCAAATCCATGGTGACTTCATTCATCAAGCACCAAGAAACTTTCATCCCACATCTGCGTCTTTGCCATTCGAGATGTGGGGAATGGATATTGTCGGACCCATCACACCGCCAACTTCCAAAGGGAATCAGTTCATATTTGCGATAACTCATTACTTTTCCAAATGGGCAGAAGTAATTCCGCTAAAAGAAGTCAATGCTTCAAACGTGATCAAGTTTATCAAACATCACGTCATTTACCATTTTGGTGTATCGAGATGAATAGTTCACAACAATGGAACACAATTCGTCAGACATGGATTTCAGAGATTCTACGACAAGTTCAGAATCTAGAGTGTTGCATATACGACATATTATTCACCAGCAAATGGCCTCGCAGAAACTTTTAACAAGACCATTGTGAAGCTTCTCAAAAAATTCGTTTCCAAGAGCTGACGCGATTAGGACGAAAGACTCGATGAATATCTATAGGCCTACCGCACAACAGTGAGAACCCCAACAAAAGCCACTCTGTTCTCTTTGGTATATGGCTGCGAAGCTGTATTACCATTAGAAATTCAAATCCCTTCCCTGAGAGTCGCCCTCGCAACCAGAATGACAAAGGATGAAAAACATCTACTGCGCCTTCAGGAACTTGAAGCCATAGATGATAAGCGACTTCAAGCTCAGCAACAAATCGATTTGTATCAAGCCTGAATCTCTAAAGCCTACAACAAGAAGGTCAAAGAACAAATTTTTATGAAAGGCGATTTGGTCTTAGCCGTCAGACGACCCATGGTGATGACACATAAGACCAAAGGGAAATTCAATTCCATATGGGAAGGACCCTTCATAATAGAACAGTCTATTCAAATGGGGCTTATCGTCTCATCAATCAAAAGGGCGACAGGCTTATGATCCCAATTAACAAAAATTTTCTCAAGAAATACTTCTCGTAGGCCATGAAACCCCCTTTCTCTCAATCTTCAGCTAAGTCTGGTTGGGGGTTGCTTATTCGGAATTTGTTTTGATGGGGAATGATCATTTAGTTTTCCTACTTTGTATGTAGTTATGTTAACACTACACCTCTGACGATTAAAATTTTCTAGGATTAGTTTAAGTAGTAATAAAGAGAATTTTGAATTTATGATAAGTTAAGATTACACTCATGGCATTCGTGATATTTTCATTGTCCTAAATTGAAATTCAACAAGAAAGAGAGATGATGAAAGACAAAATGATATCATTTTCATTCAATATTATTAATTTGATACAAAGTGACGATAATTAAAATAAAAATGATACGAAATTATTCCCAAAAGCAACGTAAAACTTAAGCATTAGGACTCATCAGCTTAAGGGACATCAGCTGGGACTTGAATGCAGAAAGTTTCTTTTCTTGAGCCGCTCGAACTCGGTCTTTCGTCTCCCTCCTAAGTTCTGCATCAACAGGTGCTGCAGCAAGAATCTTTTTCGAATTCCCTCAGAAGCTTGTAGTTCATTGCAGAAGTTCTTAAAAACTTTGTCACTTTGAAGCTGAAGCCCTTTTATAACATCCACATCTTAAGCTAACTGGGCCTTCTTCTGAGCTAGCTCAGTCTCTAGACGAGTAATGGCTTCTTCGGTGTCACGAACAACAATAGCAAGACTACCCATATCAGTTTTGTATCTGAGTATGCTGCTCCTATAAGTTCGTCATGTGGGCCTCTTTCTCAGATAAGCTCTTATGAAGAGCCTATTGATGTTGCACCCTCGAGGCTTGGGCCACAGAAAAAGATTGCTCCACTGCAGATTCCAAGTCGGTGAGTTGCCAATCCAAAAAGGCCTTCAATTACGCTTCCATGAGGATGATGCTCTCTCTGCAACATTCAATCCACTAAAAGTTGCCTAAGCTCTTGATGCTATCTAGGCAACTGTGCAGGAGAGGTTCGAAATCCTCCAAGGCAACCCGTCCGTGGCTAACAACATCGATTGTTAATTTCATCACACTTTCCAGCTATTTGATGAGTTTTCTTAGGAATTTTGAACTTGGAGGAGGGGCGGTTGGAGATTGCACCTACAAATTCAGTGGAAGAAAACCCAGAAACAGCTTCAGAAGGAAATTTTTCAAGCCGACCTTGTCTTATGGTCACCCCATCAATAAGTCTCATTGAGGGGGTAGGCTCTAACTCCTCGACACTCAACTTCTCTTCAGATTCCACGTCCTCAGGAATAGAAGGTGTTAATTGAAGCGCTTCATCTTCTATATCAGCCAGGAGTGTGACAGATGCAGACTTCATTGCGTCCTTCATCAACTTGGCCCTATTGGAATTTTTGGCTACAACGGGCCTTCCTTTGCAAACCCTCTTATCATATTCACACTCCTCTGTAGCAGTAAGGGACTTCTTCCCTGACGATCTTAATGAGTGAGGATCAAGAGCAGGTGCTTCCTCAAGGATTTCTTCAGTCGCCTTCTCTTCAAGAGGCTCGGCAGTTGGTAGCCCTGCTTGAACCCCTCTAGTTCCACTTGCCTCCCGTTCGTAGGATAAATATTCGTCTACCCCTGGTAGGCGAGTCCTTGTAAAACCCTTTCTAGACTTATAAAGCTCTCGGATTTCATTTATACAGGAAGTGTACATGTTATACTCCGGAATCTGAGAAGCTTCATAAAACTAGTCGCGAAAATAAAAAATAACAGAGCAGTTTGGTGGCAAATTGGACAAGGTGAATTGTGCATGGGTCCCTCTGGCAGAGAAGAAATACCAAGTGCGAGCCCCCTCATACAAATTTTCGACATGAGCTAACTGCGGGTTAGGGTTACCATCATATAGTTAGTCATACCCAAATTGTTGAGCAAAATGAGAAGGCATGTAAGGTTCGATGACACACTTCTCCCCTAGGCGAAAAACCAGATAGCCTATTCTGATCATAAGGAGCCATTGGAAAATTCCTGCATTTAAGGATGAGGAGCCTTCGAGGACCACATCTGCAAAATTGGTGCCTTCCTTTTTAGCCCCATCAAAATAGGGGCAGCAACAAAAAATCTCATAATTGTCCTCTAAGGACAAGAGTTGTAGGGCCCGGACTATGTACACATTCGTCCATGCGGCCGACTTAAGCCTCTGCATAAAGGGAACAGAGGTCTCACTATCTTGCATGATCCTCAACATTGTAGGCATCAAAAATTGCCTATAGGTCTCCACGAACGGCTCAGTGTTAAAGAGCGACGATGAACGTCACTATCCGATCAACAGGAGTCTGATTGACGTCGACGAACGATTGAAGTAAATCGACGAGCTACGTGAGCTGATAGGATTTCGGAACAACGAAGACCCGGGCCAATCAGGAATCCGGTGATGTTCACAAAAAGGACAATGCCCCTCATGCCTCGATCACTCTACAGATAATCCAACCACCAGAGCGGATCGAACTCTTCGTCAAGCATCCAACGCACTTGGAATCACTCAAATCCGAGTTCAGACGAAGAATTTACGGCGAAAACAATCGAATACACAATGTGGAGACACCCCAGAGGTGTCTCCAGAATGTGGAGACACCCCAGAGGTGTCTCCAGAATGTGGAGACACCCCAGAGGTGTCTCCAGAATGTGGAGACACCCCAGAGGTGTCTCCAGAATTCGGAGACACCCCAGAGGTGTCTCCAGAATTCGGAGACACCCCAGAGGTGTCTCCAGAATTCGGAGACACCCCAGAGGTGTCTCCAGAATGTGGAGACACCCCAGAGGTGTCTCCAGAATTCGGAGACACCCCAGAGGTGTCTCCAGAATGTGGAGACACCCCAGAGGTGTCTCCAGAATGTGGAGACACCCCAAAGGTGTCTCCAAAATTCGGAGACACCCCAGAGGTGTCTCCAAAATGTGGAGACACCCCAGAGGTGTCTCCAGAATGTGGAGACACCCCAGAGGTGTCTCCAGAATTCGGAGACACCCCGGAGGTGTCTCCAGAATGTGGAGACACCCCGGAGGTGTCTCCAGAATGTGGAGACACCCCGGAGGTGCCTCCAGAATTCGGAGATACCCCGGAGGTGTCTCCAGAATTCGGAGACACCCCGGAGGTGTCTCCAGAATTCGGAGACACCCCGGAGGTGTCTCCAGAATTTGGAGACACCCCAAAGGTGTCTCCAAAATTCGGAGACACCCCAGAGGTGTCTCGGAATTGTGGAGACACCCTAGGGGTGTCTAGGCTTTTCCTAGACACCCTACACCCCTCTTGCCTATAAATAGTGACCCTTGGCCTCACTTTTTGCAGATCTGGAATTTTGGAGAGAAAGAGGCGAAGCCCTGCTGCAGTGAAGAGTGATCGAGCACTTCAGGGGAATTCTTCATCAGATCTTCATCACCCGTGTGTCCGTTCCTTAGTATTAGCCCTTGGCGTTAATACTAAGAAGAGCTAATATCTCGCTTTAGCCGAGATAGACGCTTCAAAGCTTCTAGATCTCTCGCGGATCGACGAAGCTCTGTCCGATTTTTCTGGATCAGAAGTTCCTAGATCCCCTCGCGGATTGACGAAGCTCTGTCCGATTGATCCGGACCAGATCTGATTGCCAGGTAGTCCACGGATATCAACGTCCCCGTCACAGGCCAAAGACCCACGCAAGCAAGAGACCGCAAAACAGGATCTTGTGTTTATTTTCAAAAAGTTGTAATTTTTATTCTTTGTTATTTGAATTCATTTGTAACGATTGAAGTTTAATGAAATCAATGATGAAGGCAACTTTTTCCGAAAACAAGCTATGCAAGCAAGACAAATGCAATCATAACTAGATTAGCACAAATAAGATAACTTGGATCTTTAACTCAAGGTGGTTAGACCTTAAATCAAAGAGCACCAAGCTCTGATACCAATTGTTAGACCCTAGAGGGGGGGTGATTAGGGTCTTATGCTAATCTAATCCGATTAAATGCCAATTAAAACTAATTAATAAGTTATCCTAGCAAGTATAAAATACAACAAGATACGTAAGCTAGGATAAGCAATATGAACAAATGAATATATCCTATCAATGAGATATTACAAATATATGAGCAAGGATATATGAACTAACACAAGGGTAAAATAAACAATCTACACAAGTGATAGGGTAATATGATGAGCAATACACAAAGGCGATATAAGATATGAAAACAAGAATAAGAACGCCAATGCAATCACAAACAAAACGATATGTTTACGAGGTTCGGTCCCCACGACCTACGTCCCCGCTCCTCACCTCGAGGAGATCTCCACTATCACAACCGGGTTTTCTACGTTCACCCGAACAACGTTTACACCTCACAATACAATCACTATGCAATCACACCTCACACACTAAGTGTTGGTCCTAGCCCGTGTCCTCCTCCTCAAGTGCTCGGTTACAACCTCTCCCTAGGCACGTCAACCGACGCCACTCCTCTTGGATTCGACCCCGTCTCTCACCACACACTTCTCTCGGTGTACAAGTGTATTACAAGTGAATCCTCACAATTAGGCTCAATACAAAGTGTTTGTTCTCTACAATGAATGAGAACGAATTATAAGCTCACTCTCTAAGTTACACAATCCCACAACCCAATTATACTATGAATGTAAATACAATAAGCTCAAATGGTTGTGTGTATAAACATAGAGAAAATAAAATTAACTAAACTCAATATGAATACTAGCTTAATAAAATGATAATCAAACAATATGAAATATAAAGCTAGATTGAGTTTAGAAAACTTCTCAATAGATGACAAGAGATGGAGGGAGAATAGTTGATTGCTCAAACTCTAATAGATGATCTCCTCAAGCTCTTGTGGAATTGAATTCTCAAACTCAAACACCCAATTGCTTAAAAGCTTCTAAACAAACATTAAACAAACTTAAACCCTTGTTTAAAACTCTTTAAACTTGTTTAAAATATTTCTTGAGTTACCTTAGAGGTATGAGGGCATGGGGTATATATAGGCTCATGAAACAACCCCAAAAACCAATAAAAACACCCCCAAAATATATAAAATAAAACAAAAACAGAACTAGCCTTACTGTATCAACGGTCGACCGACCTTTTTTTCGGTCGACCGCTCGCCATCTGCAAAGCTGAGAAACGTCCAGAGACATTTTCGGTCGACCGGTCCGGTCGACCGGAGTTACTGTAGCAGTGCGCAGATGTTTTGTAAAATCAATTTAAAATAGTAAATGAACTCCAAAAATTATGAAATTTTGTGAGAATGTTCTAGACATGTAGAATAACATGTCAGAGAAAGAATTTCTGAAAATTATTTTCTCAGTTGAGAGAAATAAATATTTAAACACAAATTTACAGTTTCTGAAAAACTGTTAACATATACGATTTTGTAAAATCAATTGGGCACAGTAAATCAACTCTAAAAATAGTAAAATTTTGAGGGAAGTTTCTAAACATGTATATAAACATGTCAAAGAAATAATTTCTTGAATATCACTTCCCATTTATGAAAACTCATTCTCCCCAAAGCCACTCGAAGATAGAAACGAGTGAAGACAAGAAGATGAAGGACTTGGAGAGCAAAATCAACGCGTTGATGAACGCTCAAGAGGTGAAAAGGTCCGGCATACCATGTCCATACCCAAGGGAGTGGGAATCAATTCCATATCCGGCAAAGTTCAATTTAATCAACTTTACGCCGTTTGATGGAAAGGGTTCCCCTACCCAACATTTAATATATTTTAAGTCTTACTTAGGAATAATCTCCGGCAATGAACCCTTGATGGTACGGTCATTCGTTGGCACTCTTCGCGGAGCGGCCTTCGATTGGTATCGTCGCCTCAAGCCGGGGAGCATCAGCAGTTGGGACGACATGGAGGACATGTTTCTGACGAACTTCTTCGACGACGACACTGAGGTCTCAATCAGCACTCTGTTTGAGGAGAAATAGAAGAATGGTGAGACAGTCGAAAACTTTGTGAAGAGGTTTCGAAATAAGGCAATGAATTGCAGGGATCCGGTCAGCGAAGATTTCATCCTCGAGACCTGTCACAACAATCTGTCCTTGGACATCCTCGAAGCTATGGGAATGGCGCCACCAAAGACCTGGAAGGATCTGAAGGTGCGAGGAGAACAAGCCAAACGATTTCTCAAAAGGAAGAAGGCAGAAAGGGGTCAAATAGCTAATAATGCTCCGCAACCAAACTTCGCCCCTAAGGGAAGAGGAAAAGCACATGCAAATGCCGTGAATGCAAATCAGACGTTCGAGGTGCAAGCGCAGCCACAACAGCAGCAGCAAAAGGCCGAAGTTCCCGAAAGTTTATTCGTTCAGAGAGGATGAAGTTCCCGGTATCTTCAAGTACCTCATTGAGAATAACAAGATCAAACTGCCTCCAATTCAGGATCAGGAAGATGCCAAGAGAATCAATGATCCGAAATACTGCGCATTTCATAGAGCGGTGCACCATCCTACCAAGGTATGCTATGCTCTTAAGGACAAGATCCAAGCTCTCATCGATGTCGGGGTCATTACCATGAAACAGCCGAAGGAGAAGAGAGTGGGAGAAAATGCAGTATCGATCAGCTTCGGTTCTGATCCCTTAAACTGGTTCCAACATGAGCCAGTAATAAATGCAGCTGTGAAGACGGTGAACGATGATCCTCACAAGCAGCGCCAGAAGGGACTTGTGCCACACACAGCCCCTAATGGTGAGATTCTTTGGGTTCATCCAGATTTGATTGAAGATTTACAATGGACTGGAACCTCTTCCAAGAAAAAGTCAGAAGGAAAAGGTAAGTCTTGTTATGGAGTTTCTGCTATTCCAGGGGAAGATGACGAAGCAATACCTGCTTTCTCATTTCCCGACAATGAGCATGGGAATGAGTATGGTCGACTGGATGGGTTGGAGATGATCACAACTATCCCCGCACTCGCTGAGAGGACCCAACAGGAGCCCCTGCAACAAGATGTCCAAAACCCGAGGCAGTCTCGATTCAATCAGCAGATTGGAAGAGATAAACCGGGAGATTCAAACATTATTTCATATCACTTTGATGTTATGACCCAATTGGCTAACATCCCAGTAAAAGTGACTCTACACGAGTTATCACGTCTCTCTAAAAACACTAGGGATGCGTTCAACATTACTCCTGACCAGCTCACTCAAATAGTTCAAGAAGCATTAATCAAGCAGAAAGAAGAATTTGAGGGTAAGATGGAATTGGCTATGCGACAAATAAGAGAGTTGCAAGCTGAAAGGTGTAAATGTCCTAAATCGGATCATCAAGCTGGGTCTAGCTGTTGCGTTACCCCTATCACGCCTACTCCAGATAGGACAAATAACAATGGTCCAAATTTGAATATGGTTGTCAAGACTGATTCACCCCTCGATAACACTGGGGGTGGCACGACCAGATCCTTCAATGACACTGGGGGTGGCCTAATTCCTACTTCTCGACATCATGAAAGTGAAGGCGAAAAGTAGAAGGAAGTTGAGTCTATCACCACCGCGACTAGACGCTATCCTAAAAGAAAGAGGGTCGAGGAAAGCCAATCAGAGTTCGTACCCAGGTTCGCTGCTGATCAAACGTCACAACGACAGTCGTGGGAGCGATCGCCACAACAGTCACTTCAGATACAACGATACTCTTTCAAGGATGATGAGGTTCCAACCATCCTCAAGTACCTCCTAAGGAACGACAAAATCAAGCTCCCACCTATTAAAAGCCAGGAGGAAGCCAGCGGGAGTTCAGACCCAAAATATTGTGAATACCGCAGGAGGATCCATCATCCCACCAAGACTTGTATCACTCTCAAGAATACAATACAGGCCTTAGTTGAAGCCGGCGTCTCAACGGCAGAACAAACCGAATGAGAATGACCACCACACTCCGACAAGTATACGAGTATAAACTGCTTCTTTCAAAACTCCAACAGGTATATGAGTATAAACTGTTTCCTTTGTATCTAATGGGAAGTTCCTGGAGAACATCATACGTGATATTCTTAAGGATAACCCGATATCAATTGCTTATTGAATCGGTCTCTTGAGGTTTTGATGATTCTCAGTAAATTTGAACCCAAATGGGAAGGACCATTCGTAGTGGAGACAGTCTACTCGAGTGGCGCATATCCCCTTGTCACCAAAGACGGTGACCGGCTTATGATGCCGATAAACGGAAAATTTCTGAAAAGGTACTATCCTTGGTATCTTCAGGATAACCAATGCATCGGGAAGTTCCCGGAAGAATACCACATGGGTATTCTTAGGGATAACCCAATCATTGTGGAATTGACGAATAAGAAATCTACATTCGAACTCTGAAGGTCAGAATGTCTCTTCTTATTTTCATCAAAAATTCTCTAACTCTTATGAGTTATTTTTGTGAGATGAGATCTAATCCTCTGATAGGTTGATCTTTCCTCACCAAACCATCCACTGATCAAATCAAACGACAGTGGGTCCACCAACATTTCCATCTGCCCGTCATTGGTATTTCTCAGACTTAACGTGATAGGTCCTAAATGCCTAGCATTAAAGTCTCCCTTTGAGTGTTAATACGAGTTGGCACTTTCTTTGCTACCCGTATTCCACTTTCTTTGCTTTCTGATCAAACCTATAAAAGTTAGGGCCAAAGCCAAAATCCCCTCTCGATTCCTCCAATGAACGAGAGGTCCACTTTCAAATCGAGTGATCAAACCTTCCGATAGTTAGGGTCATCTCAAACTCCAGTCTGGTCAAACCTATAAAAGTTAGGGCCAAAGCCAAATTCCTCTCTCGATTCCTTCCATGAACGAGAAGTCCACTTGGAACAGTCAAACCTATAAAAGTTAAGATTGTTTCCGATCTCGCTTAGTCAAGCCTACACATAGTCAAGACTAAGATCGAGTCACTCCTTTTCGATAAACGAAAATCCACCTTTGTCCCCTTTTCCACCAAACCTCTAAAAGTTAGGGTTGAAATTGGGTCTTCTCCTCAATGAATGAGGGGTTCTTTGGGTTCAAATGACCAATCCTATAAAAGGTAGTGTCGTTCGAACTTTTCCGATTCTCGGAGTGGAGATCCCACTCTTAGTTTCATCCTGCAGGATTCTGGGGGTGGAGATCCCACCTCGAGTTTCCTTTCCAGCTGAAGATAGAATATAAAATTCTTCCTCTTCAGCACCGGGAGATAGAATATAAAATTCTTCCTCTCCCGTGTCCTTTCCAGCTAAAGATAGAATATAAAATTCTTCCTCTTTGGCACCAGGAGATAGAATATAAAATTCTTCCTCTCCTGTTTCATTTCCAGTTGAAGATAGAATATAAAATTCTTCCTCTTCAGCACCGGGAGATAGAATATAAAATTCTTCCTCTCCCGTTTCTCAATCTGTCTTTGTTTTTAGAAAAGACACGATTCTCAACTTCTAATCCGGGCACTCGATGCACGGGGAATTTTATCCCGAAGCCTAAGTAGGGATAAGTCAACGCCTAACACGCGTTGCCGGGTAGTCTATTCCCGTGAGAAAGACGAAGCCTATGTATTCAAAATCATAGCACAAAGCCTCAGAGAGTTTACTCTCTTAGCACAACGTTACATGTGAGACGGGTTTAATAATTCACATGCTAGTCCGATTTCAAACGGTAATCGGTAAAGACATATCAAACCCGTTGATGGCTGGGGGTTTGCCAAAAATCCCATAAATCTGTCATTCGAAAGAAATACAATCACAAGAAAGAAGCAAATGCAGAGTTTCTATTTCAAGTCAAAAGCATACAACAAAAAGCTCGTTAGCCCGAAGGCAACTGACGGCTAAGAATATGAGACTTTAAGCTAAAAAGTCTATCTACATAACTCCGCTCAAGTCCCGCCTGCAGATCAGCTCGGGCAGATTCCTCAGAACTGCTTAAAATCTCCGCGGCTTCACTCTTCAGCTTCATCAGTCTCTCCTGGGTGGATCCGAGCTCCTCGAGTACTTGTTCACGAGAACGCTCTAGTCCAGCCAGGTCATCTACAATAAGAGCAGTGGATTCCTCAACGCACTTCAAGGCCTCTTTCAACCTAATCGTTTCCTCGCGGTTCGAGTCCAAAGAATGGAGTAGCTCAGCTCTCTCTGTATCTTTCCTCGCCATGTTAGCCATTAGTTACGTAATGGAGCTCTCGTGTGACTGAAGCGCGCACCCGATGGAAGATTTCAGGTCACGCCACTGTGCCATCCTAAGCTCCAACTGAGAGGACACGAAAGAAGAAGCCCCGGTAACCTCCAACTCCTTCAACTCTCGTATCTCCGACTCCAGGGCGGCGAAATCAGCAGTGAAGGAATCGGCCAACTCCGGGTATCCTTCTTCCCTCATCATCATCATGTGGCGAGAAAAGGAGCGCCGGAACTGATCGAAGCCGCCTCCTCTGTGAAGAAGTTTCTCGATTAGGCCGTTATAAAAGGCGGTGAAGAAGCTGAGGTCCGTACGAAAAGCCTCTCTGTCAGGATGGTATAAGAGTATAAACTGCTTCTCACTCCAAAGAGTATACGAGTATAAACTGTTTCTCATTCCTCCTACCGGTATAAGAGGTTAAACTGCTCCCTGATACTCCAATAGGTATATGAGTCTAAACTATTTCCTACCATTGACGGGAAGTTCCTGGAGGATATTACGCTAATATTCTTAAGGATAACCCGGTCGGACAACCAAGTCAAACCCAGTTCCAAGAGAGAAACTGGGGGTGGATTATCCAATGCATCGGGAAGTTCCCGAAAGAATACCACATGGGTATTCTTAGGGATAACCCAATCATTGTGGAATTGGTGAATAAGAAATTCACGTTCGAACTCAGAAGGCCGGAATGTCTCTTCTCATTCTCTAACTCTTATGAGTCGTTTTTGTGAGATGAGATCCAATCCTCTGATAGGTTAATTTTTCCTCACCAAACCATCCGCTGATCAAATTAAACGACAGTGGATCCACCAACGTTTCCATTTGCCCATTGTTGGCATTTCTCAGACTTAACGTGCTAGGTCCTAAACGCCTAGCATTAAAGCCTCCTCTTGAGTGATAATACGAGTTGGCATTTTCTTTGCTACCCGTATTCCACTTTCTGTGTTTTCTGGTCAAACCTGTAAAAGTTAGGGCCAAAGCCAAAATCCCCTCTCGATTCCTCCAATGAACGAGAGGTCCACTTTCAAATCGAGTTAGGGTCATCTCAAACTCCTGCTGGGTCAAACCTTCGTACAGTTAGGGCCACAGTCAAAATCTCCTCTCGATTCCCCCAATGAACGAGAGGTCCACTTCCAAATCGGGTAATCAAACCTTCCGACAGTTAGGGTTATCCGAATTGTTACGATTCTCGGAGTGGAGATCCCACTCTTAGTTTCATCCTTCCGGATTCTGGGGGTGGAGATCCCACTTCGAGTTTCCTTTCCAGCTGTAGATAGAATATAAAATTCTTCCTCTTCAGCACCGGGAGATAGAATATAAAATTCTTCCTCTCCCGTTTCCTTTCCGGCCGAAGATAGAATATAAAATTCTTCCTCTTCAGCACCGGGAGATAGAATATAAAATTCTTCCTCTCCCGTTTCTCAATCTGTCTTTGTTTTTAGAAAAGACACGATTCTCAACTTCTAATCCGGGCACTCGATGCACGGGGAATTTTATCCCGAAGCCTAAGTAGGGATAAGTCAACGCCTAACACGCGTTGCCGGGTAGTCTATTCCCGTGAGAAAGACGAAGCCTATGTATTCAAAATCATAGCACAAAGCCTAAGAGAAGCAATTCTCTTAGCACAACGTTACATGTGAAACGGGTTTTAATAATTCACATGCTAGCCCGATTCAAACGGTAATCGGTAAAGGCACATCAAACCCGTTGATGGCTGGGGGTTTGCCAAAAATCCCAAAGCCTATGTCTAACACACATGGCCGGTTAGTCTTTGACCGTAAAAAGGACAAAAGACCACATATTCAACATTGTGGCAGGTTGTTATTAATAACACCATAATCCGTGCCTCACACGCACGGGGAATTTTATCCTGAATCCTAAGTAAGGATAAGTCAGCGCCTAACACGCGTTGCCGGGTAGTCTATTCCCGTGAGAAAGACGAAGTCTACGTATTCAATATCGTAGCACTAAAAGGGTTAACTCTTTTAGCTTAAACGTCACATAGGAGCGGACTTAAACAATCCGCATGCTGTTCACGAGAACGCTCTAGTCCAGCCAGGTCATCTACAATAAGAGCAGTGGATTCCTCAACGCACTTCAAGGCCTCTTTCAACCTAATCGTTTCCTCGCGGTTCGAGTCCAAAGAATGGAGTAGCTCAGCTCTCTCTGTATCTTTCCTCGCCATGTTAGCCATTAGTTACGTAATGGAGCTCTCGTGTGACTGAAGCGCGCACCCGATGGAAGATTTCAGGTCACGCCACTGTGCCATCCTAAGCTCCAACTGAGAGGACACGAAAGAAGAAGCCCACGTAACCTCCAACTCCTTCAACTCTCGTATCTCCGACTCCAGGGCGGCGAAATCAGCAGTGAAGGAATCG
>NC_033797.1:127723169-127727336 GCF_001876935.1 Asparagus officinalis | reverse complement strand
CTGAGCAAGCTCAGCCCTGCGACCAGCCATCATAGCAGCCCGGACTGAGTACTCGGACTGTAACTCTGAAAGACTCCTAACACCGATGGATTCATAGGCGGAAAGGAACCACTTGCAGCTGAGGAAAGTGGTCAGCGGCTTACGCCTATATGAAGGGAGAGCAAAATGGGCTCCAGTGCAGCCCACCATCGTCCACAGCCACGCTCGTACGCCATCAATCAATCCTCCCTCAACCTGCAGGCTACGGCTCGGATTCCCGACGTACAGTTGGTCATAGCCGAACTGGCGAGCAAAGCGGCAAGGGAGATAAGGCTCTATGTGATATTGATTCTTCACCCGGAGGACAAGATACCCAACGCGGATGTTCACTAGCCACCGGAAGCAACCAGCGTCGAGAACGGTCCGGTCACTTCTAGGTTTCTCCTCATCAATCAGCACGTCACCATAGCGACCTGAAAAGTGAGGAAAACACTTAAAGAACTCTCAGCTCTTGCGGACTCGAAGCTCTTGTTGAACATCACTAAACTTATTCCCAAGCCATCTGCTCTTCTCCAACAGTTGCATGAAAGGAACGGGGATGTTAACAACGCTGGGCGCCGACATCAAGTCGGGACGGTGGAGAACGAGCCACGCCATCAGATATGCGTAAGGGTCTGCTCTTCTCCAACAGTTGCATGAAAGGAACGGGGATGTCAACAACGCTGGGCGCCGACATCAAGTCGGGACGGTGGAGAACGAGCCACGCCATCAGATATGCGTAAGGGAGCTCGACCTTCGGACAAATAAGCTCAGTCGATGGTTCAGAACCCATCTGGGTAAAACTGCTGACTAGACACCTAAGCCCGCAATGGATGCCAGCAACCATCGCTGGGAGCAGGGAAAGCTCTCTCCTGTAGGCTAGCTGAACTGCAGGGAAGAGCACCTCGATGGGTAGAGCATCTGAAGGCTGGTGCGGGACAACACACTTCTTCAACCAAAGGGCAAGGTAGCCTGCTAGTAGAGTCCGGGGCCCAATGGACTTCTGTGCACGGCGGAGGAAGAAACGAAACTTGGTCCCCGCAGGAAAAGCTCCCTCAGCACTGCCGATGGTGTAGGAACGAGCCTCAGCCTTCTCCAACAACTCATTAATGGCGGTAGGGGTCAACACGTCTAATTCACGAATGGGCGCACTGGAATTACCCTCCAAGTTCTGGAACAAATAGCTAGCAAACTGCTTCAAGCTGACCTGCCTCTTCCTTTTCGCTTGAAGAGAAACTTGGATCAAGGAAGTATGATAGTGGCAAGTAAGATCCCAGAGAGTGTCATACATATCGGGAGTATCTTTCTTCATCCACTCCAGCTGCTGGTTCGAGGGAAAATACTCCTGATAGGGACAATCCCCCATCGGAAGACCCGAAACATGATGCATCTCATGCAAGGCCAACCCTAACTCACCACCACTGGTCAGGAAGGTGTTGCTGTCAGGCATGTAGGTCTCCAGCAAAGCCAAGAAATGGCGACAGCTGACTGGGATTCCGTACATGGTGGCTCGTATAGGTGCATATAATCCACTACTCTTCAAATCCCTCTCCCAGCGCGCTAAGACGAAACTAGTCATGCGGGCCCACCACCCCCATCTGTATTCTGATGGAGGTAATCGTCTCCCCAGAAGAGCCAGACGATTACCCACGGTAGGTGTAGCTGCTGACACCTCGCCTAGGGGTGCAGTGTCAAGGCCCATGATCCCTGGTCGAAGGCCACGAACGTCATGATACCCGCTAGAACCAGGAGTCTTGTGATGAGAGGCATATCCACACTGGACTCGCTCAGCATCATCAGTAAGATGCCAAGACATCTGCCGCTCCACGGCTTGTACCTTCAAGTGACTGAAAAGAGTACTGTTGGTAGGAAATTTGCAGTAAAAAGACAAAGAAAGAAAATTTGACTTGTATTCTCTCAAAATCGATGGTCTCCAAACAAGAAACTCGGCTTCTTTAAAGCCTGAGTGGAGGTAGAATCCGCGGTGAAGGGGGCATCTGTAATGAGCTGGCGCAAGCAATGACGCCCTCCTTCCCGTATCAGATGACAGGATTCCTCAGGGCGATCTCTGTCAAACCGAGGGAGTGGACCAATGGCCTGTCTGAGAGAAACTGAAGAGAAGACCTCCCGGCTACAGCCAGTGTTGGCATGAGCAGGAAGGCTACCCGCGGGAAACTCAACTGCAATAAAGCACAAGGGTGGAGTCAGAAAATCCATCTCATTAACAAAACACAAGAACGGAGTCAGAAAATCCATCTCACAAGAGAGCGAACTAAGTCATCCACGGGGGCAATTGGAGTGACGATTTTGAGTGTCCCACACTGAAAGAACGGTATGCGTCATCACGTAAACAACGTGGTAACATATACCGACCTACAAAGTGTAAGACAATCGGTTCTTCCTTCATGACCCGCAAAGAGGTCAATCAGGGATACAGAAAATACGAATTCTCACCCCCGAAGAAAGAGGCTGCTGGGGAAGATGTCACGGGAACCTCTCCCTCGCTGTGCTGCGAATGAGAACGACTCCTACGAGGTCGAGGTCGGCGTGAACCTCTTCCTCGTTGTGCTGCGAATGAGAACGACTCCTACGAGGTCGAGATCGGCACAGAGACATTGGGAACCTACAACAAAAAGCAGCAAGTCAGGTACAATCTAAAATATGAATACACGAAATTTAAAAGGGAAATTAAGAACTTTAATTAAAATCCTATGTGTAAATAGGATTTCATAATTGAAGTCTAGTTAAACCTACAAATTTCGTGCATGCGAAACAATGATTGTCATTTTTCGCGGTGAATTTTGGTGAAATACCCAAAATACCCTTCGTATTCAAGGCTAAATTCGGGTCAAGGACACGCTCGAGTTGGGTCATGGTCATCATATCTGATCATATAGCACCCCCGATACCCCACAATTTTGGTTAATTTTACAAATAAGCCCTTTTGTAGAATTTAGCCAATTTTGCATATAGACCCCTTCACAAATTTCAATTTAACACCTCATAATTGAAGTCTAGTTAAACCTACAAATTTCGTGCATACAATGATTGTCATTTTCGCGGTGAATTTTGGTGAAATACCCAAAATACCCTTCGTGTTCAAGGCCAAAATTCGGGTCAAGGACACGCCCGGGTTGGGTCATGGTCATCATATCTGATCATATAGCACCCCCCCGATACCCCACAATTTTGGTTAATTTTGCAAATAAGCCCTTTTGTAGAATTTAGCCAATTTTGCATATATAGACCCCTTTCACAAATTTCAAATGTAACGTCCGCATACCCTCATCAAAACTTTGGTTATCGGATTGTGGTCTAAACTTTGGAATTTCAGCCCTAAATTTCAGTCCTTTTGCAAATAAACCCCTCTACACTTTGTGGGTGGCTTTTTGCAAATAAACCCCTCAAACAACATTGGTTTTCTTGCATAAAGCACCCGTCCCATTTTGCAAATAAACCCCCCAAAATTTGGCCATATTGCCTCTTTTGCACAAAACCCCCCAAAGCATTGTGCATACACGACCCCTTTGCCTACTACAAGAGTAAAGATGCAATCTTTATCAAAAAATGAGAGGATGGTGAAGGGGAGCTTACCTAAATCAAGAGGCTTGAGAACCCCAACTCCAAGGGCCAAGACTTGAGCTTGAAGGTGGAGGAAGAAACCCTAGTGGGAGGAGATCAATTTCGGCCAATGAGGAGCATACAAAAATCCGAACTTTTCTTGAGGTTTGGAGCTCTTGGAAGAAAAAAAAAAGAGGTAGAAGAAAGAGTTTGAGAGGGAAAAGAAAGAGTTTTCGGCCAATGAGGAGCATACAAAAATCCGAACTTTTCTTGAGGTTTGGAGCTCTTGGAAGAAAAAAAAAGAGGTAGAAGAAAGAGTTTGAGAGGGAAAAGAAAGAGTCCTCTTTTGAAAAGAAGGGGGAAAACAAAAGGGGAAACAAAATTCAAACAAAAAAGGAAGTAAAGAGGGGGAAACAAAATGAAGAAAAAGACAAAAAAAACAAGGGGGGACCACGGTTGAGCCAAAGACACCCCTAGGGTGTTTTGACTGAAACCGAGACACCCCAAGGGTGTCTCAGCTTTGCCGAGACACCCCATGGGTGTCTCGGCAAAACCGAGACACCCCAAGGGTGTCTCGGTTTTGTTGAG
>NC_033797.1:127610084-127722962 GCF_001876935.1 Asparagus officinalis | reverse complement strand
TCGTCGATTATTGGATGTCTTGATGAAAATCGACACCAATTAACATTCGATGCTTGAAACCCTAAGGATCAACGCCGGTCAACGCGTAACCTTAGGTCAACAAAAGTCAACGCGTTGCAACCAAGGTCAACGTTTGACGATTCGAAATCCTAAGGGTCCACGCCGGTCAACGCGTAACCCTAGGTCAACGCCAGTCAACGCGTTGCAACCAAAGTCAACGGTCGAGGATTCGAAATCCACAAAAGTCAACGTTTGACGATTCGAAACCCTAGGGTCCACACGGGTCAACGCGTAACCCTAGGTCAACGCCAGTCAACGCGTTGCAACCAGAATCAACATACTGCGATTCAAAACCCTAAGGGTCCACGTCGGTCAACGCGTAACCCTAGGTCAACGCCAGTCAACGCGTTGCAACCAAAGTCAACGGTCGAGGATTCGAAATCCACACAAGTCAACGTTTGACGATTCGAAACCCTAGGGTCCACGCCGGTCAATGCGTAACCCTAGGTCAACGCCAGTCAATGCGTTGCAATCAGAGTCAACGTTTGACGACGGAGGTAGTTCAAAGTCACCCAAAGGACAGGAGCCAAACTCGATTCATCAGCTGCAGACTCGAGACTCCGACGACGGCCAAGCGATAAACGCAGTGCCGAAAGAACTTCGGCTATTCGTCAAAGCATCGAATAGACCGAAAACCGAAGGAGCCAAGAGTTGAAGCTAATGACAGGTCCTTACGCCGACTGAAGGCTAGACCAATCACATCCAAAGTATTCCAGCCTCTTCTATAAAAGAAACGAGTCCGGAACACTTTGGAGGGGGTATCTGTAGACATCAAAAATTGCCTATAGGTCTCCACGAACGGCTCAGTGTTAAAGAGCGACGATGAACGTCACTATCCGATCCACAGGAGTCTTATTGACGTCGACGAACGATTGAAGTGAATCGACGAGCTACGTGAGCTGATAGGATTTCGGAACAACGAAGACCCGGGCCAATCAGGAATCCGGTGATGTTCATAAAAAGGACAATGCCCCTCATGCCTTGATCACTCTACAGATAATCCAACCACCAGAGCGGATCGAACTCTTCGTCCGGCTTCCAACGCACTTCGAATCACTAAAATCCGAGTTCGGACGAAGAATTTACGGCGGAAGCAGACAAATGCACCTCAACGGAGCGTCTCGGAATTTCAGAGACACCCCAGAGGTGTCTCCAGAATTCGGAGACACCCCAGAGGTGTCTCCAGAATGTGGAGACACCCCAGAGGTGTCTCCAGAATGTGGAGACACCCCAGAGGTGTCTCCAGAATTCGGAGACACCCCAGAGGTGTCTCCAGAATGTGGAGACACCCCAGAGGTGTCTCCAGAATGTGGAGACACCCCAGAGGTGTCTCCAGAATTCGGAGACACCCCAGAGGTGTCTCCAGAATTCGGAGACACCCCAGAGGTGTCTCCAGAATTCGGAGACACCCCAGAGGTGTCTCCAGAATTCGGAGACACCCCAGAGGTGTCTCCAGAATTCGGAGACACCCCAGAGGTGTCTCCAGAATGTGGAGACACCCCAGAGGTGTCTCCAGAATTCGGAGACACCCCAGAGGTGTCTCCAGAATGTGGAGACACCCCAGAGGTGTCTCCAGAATTCGGAGACACCCCGGAGGTGTCTCCAGAATATGGAGACACCCCAGAGGTGTCTCCAGAATTCGGAGACACCCCAAAGGTGTCTCCAAAATTCGGAGACACCCCAGAGGTATCTTGGAATTGTGGAGACACCCTAGGGGTGTCTAGGCTTTTCCTAGACACCCTACACCCCTCTTGCCTATAAATAGTGACCATTGGCCTCACTTTTTGCAGATCTGGAATTTTGGAGAGAAAGAGGCGAAGCCCTGCTGCAGTGAAGAGTGATCGAGCACTTCAGGGGAATTCTTCATCAGATCTTCATCACCCGTGTGTCCGTTCCTTAGTATTAGCCCTTGGCGTTAATACTAAGAAGAGCTAATATCTCGCTTTAGCCGAGATAGACGCTTCAAAGCTTCTAGATCTCTCGCGGATCGACGAAGCTCTGTCCGATTTTTCTGGATCAGAAGTTCCTAGATCCCCTCGCGGATTGACGAAGCTCTGTCCGATTGATCCAGACCAGATCTGATTGCCAGGTAGTCCACGGATATCAACGTCCCCATCACAGGCCAAAGACCCACGCAAGCAAGAGACCGCAAAACAGGATCTTGTGTTTATTTTCGAAAAGTTGTAATTTTTATTCTTTGTTATTTGAATTCATTTGTAACGATTGAAGTTTAATGAAATCAATGATGAAGGCAACTTTTTCCAAAAACAAACATTAGTGAGGGACAATGTAACATGAACCAGGCTGCCAAATAAGTGTAGGGCACTGCTACGTAGGGTTGAGGAGAATTCCAAACTTTCCTCCCAGCAACGTTCATCTCCTAGACGTCGAGGAACTCTGAAGTTAAATCTTGTGAGCCCCTTTGCAAACAGCCTACCATTGCAGAAAGAATACTTATAGGTCTCCCATGGGATAGAAGATCAGCTGGGTATACTACTTTATCTAAGACAGACTCAACTGGCTTCGACGGCATGATACACCGCTTCAGCCAAATCATCAGGAAGCCGGCAAGAAGTAGTGAAAACTCTCGAATTTAGTACCAGCTTCAAATCCATCCTCTGGATGATTGTTCTTATAGCTAGCATTAGGAGCCTTAATGTGGGTTTTGATGCTCTTGGAAGAGCTTGTAACAAGACGAGTCACTGTTATGTCCTTTTGACTCAAGTTCTGGAAGAGATAGTCTGCCCAGGCATTATGCATAATACCTCCTCCACGTAACCCCACCACTTGAGCATAGACCCAAAAATGGCACATCAACTCCCAGAAAGTTACATAAACTTATGGATGTGTCGTTCTTAGGATGGAGAGTTCTTCAGTAGTGGGGATGAACTCCTCATAAGGCATCTTTCCAAGGGACAACCCTGACACCACATGCATCTCATGGAGAACAAATCCCAGCTCCCTAACAGACATGAAGAATGTGCAGTTATTCGGGGTGTACCGCTCCAGCATAGCGAAGAAATTGGGATAGTTTTGAACAATCCCACGCCGGATGGCCAACACTGGTATTGTAAGGTTAGACCGAGCAAGTGGCTCTTTGAGTTCTTCAAGAACGAAATCTACCATCCAAGTCCACCAATCCCCTTCTCCTAAATAAACCCAGCCAGGGGACCTAAAAGCTTGCGCATGGAACTAACCCCGAGCAACAATGAATTGGCGAATGAAGACATTCTCCATAAGGGGCACCTCTTGAGCAAGATCTTTCTTCTCAAACCTGCCAAGCCTCAGACCTTTAATCTATCCATCAATTTGTACACGAGATAGTCGATTAGATCCAAGTGATACGTTCTCCCTCTCTTTGACAAGGTCAAAAGCTAAACTCCTACGGTAGTTGACGCTCAGGAAATAAGAGAGCAGATACATTCTCTCATGCTTAGGAGGAAGAAGAAATGACCGTTAATTCTTCGCAGCAACCTGGAGTCTTCTACATGTATAAGTCTATCGTCCGTTGTTATACGATCTCCAAAAAAACACCGGCTTTATGAATTGGTCATGGCCCACAGGCATCTCCATGTGCAAGTTGGTGATCACTATTCTAAGAGTGGAACATCTGACTTTCCTAATCTGATATGTCCGCTCTAAATCAGGGAAGTGCACAACGTAATTCTTTTACGTAAACCAAAAACTTCACCCGCATCTGAACTATCAGTGAACCCAAAATGTTGCTCCTGGGAAAGCGGCACATTAGAGAAAAGCACTGTGAAATAAGAAGAAGAAATTAATAACTGAAACAAGTTTCTAATGTAAGAAACTAGATTATAACGCAGAGGTCAAGACATGCGTTCCAATTTTGGAACGCAGGGTCCATACCCGCGTTCTAAGATTCAAACGCAAAGTTCAAGACCCACATTTTTAATCTCAAACACAGTTCAAGACCCGCGTTTTCAATCTCAAATGCAGAGTTCAAGACCCGCGTTTTCAATCTCAAATGCAGAGTTCAAAACCCGCGTTTTCAATCTCAAACGCAGAGTTCAAGACCCGCGTTTTCAACCTTAAACGCAGAGGTCAAAACCCGCGTTCGGAGTTCATAATCAACACAGAGTCCCAACTCTGCATTTTATAATTAACACACAGTTCTAACTCTATGTTTTAGTTATAATAAAACAAGTCATCTTCCTTGTTGTCAAGATCCCATGCAGAGTTTCAAAAGCTTGTTAAAACAAGTATCACGACCATCACTTACCATGACAAGAAGGCCCACACGGCGGCGGTGGTAGCGACGAGGTGATTGTGAAAGTAAGAACACTATCAGCATCCTTAACCGGTGACATTTCTAAAGTCGTTCCCACAATTTTCTTAGAGCTAAGAGCTCATCCTCCGTGGCGCCATTGATGTCGCTGGTCGAAGAAGACGAAGATTGTCGAAGGTTCTATCAAAATTAATGAGAGCTCTCGTTCACGGAATCAAGACGAATGTGAAAAGAGTCGAATGACTCTTGATTTGACCACTCAGGTCTATTTATAATAGCCGTCAAGCTGCTAAGACGGTATGGGATTCTAGGAGAAAATCCTAACCATTTTTAAACTCAATCTCAGCGTTAATGGATAAAGTCAATTAGACTTTAACCCAAACACAGAGCTCACCCCTGCATTCAAATCCCCAAACGCTAGGTCTAGACCTGCGTTATGAGAGTTCTTAACTCTACGTTTCGAACCTCAAAAATAGAGGTCACCTTTGCGTTGTAATTATTCTAAACAAAAGGTCCACCCTTACGTTCATGAATTCTATTAATAGAGTGTTGATCAAAACCTTTGTATCTCCTCAGCAGAATCTAAGTTATTTCAGCTTACTAAATTCTCATCAAGTTAATACTACACTTCTGACGACCATCATCCCCACAGACTCTAAATTTGGCTTGCATCATTTTCAATGTGATAATAATTCCTCTATCAAAATCAACTTATCGATTCTCATCAATAGAGCGATAAGTCCCTAAAATCACTCAAATCATAATCAATTTATTAACTCTCTTCAGCAGAGTAATAAATGACCAACTTATCAACTCTCTTTAACAGAGTGGTAAGTTTCAAAAAAATATTGTTCAAATCACAAGTATCAAAATCCATCACTCTGATGATAAATCACTTAGCAATTCTCCCCAGCGAGAAGCTAAGTCCCCTAAAATTGTGTTCAAGTCACACAAATATTTTTCCTTTCATGTTAACATCACACCTCTGACAAAATCAACTTATCGACTCTCCCCAATAGAGCGATAGGTCCTCAAAGTTGCCCTGATCACAGCATTTTCCCGTTATGTTAACATCACACCTCTGACAAAATCTACTTATCAATCCTCTTTAATAGGATGATAAGTCCTCAAAGTTACACCAATTGTAGCATTTTCTCGTCACGTTAACCTTTCACCTCCGACAATCCGAACCCCTTATCAATCCTTTTCAATAGGATAATAAGTCTACAAAACATTGTTATGTTAACATTTTACCTCTGACAGTTCACCCCCTTTTGAACCTGTTAATTTGTCTGCATAAGAATAACAAGTGTTCATATAAAATCCCTAACGGATTAAAACTTTTCTAGAATTACCCTAAGGGGGTGACAAAGAAAAGAAAATTTTGGAATTCATTCTAAGTAAAAATTCACGCCACGTTAATATTACACCTCTGGCGCTTATAAATTTCCTTCAGTGTTTCAAGTGAAAATGCAACATAGGAGGAAACAAGTTTGTTAATTCTTTACAGGAGAATGACAATCAACTCTAAGGATTTGATGATTCTTGAACAGAATGTTAAGTCTAGGAGATAATCACTATCCCTAGCAGACGAAAATTTTCTAGAATTATCTTAAATGATAATAAAGAGAATTTTCTCAACCGGGCCTATTGTAGAATTCTATGGCAGTTCTTGGATAATTTTATTGTTTCAAGTCAGAATATGACACATGTAAGAAATAATGGAAAGCTAATATCACTTTTTATTCAAAAGCCAAAAGAAAGTGATACAAAACAGTGTTGTTCTTATTAAAAGAACAATACAAGATCAAGTTTACTGGTTCACTAAATTAAAAGAGGCAAGTTAAGCTTTGACGTCGAAGCGTTTCTCCTCGTGGTCGACTCACACTATAGCTTCAGCCTTCTTCCGCAACTCATCCTTAGTTGGCGTTACAGCAACAACTACCTCCTTCTTCGCTCTTTCAAGAGCCTGAGCTTCTATATGATAATCTAAAAGAGCGTCTGCATTTTTGGCACTGAGTACATTAACAATAGCTTCTTCACGAGAAAGTTGAGTCTTCAATCTGAGCACTTCTACCTCAGTTTCAACAAGCTTTGTGCGAATGAGGCCTAGAGAAGCAGTGGAGAGCTCCAATTCTTGTTGTCTCAGAAAATTTTGCTCTTGCAAGCATATAACATAGAGCTCTTTCTCAGCTAGATCTCGCTCAATTGCCTCACGGCGAACCACTTCCTCAACTTGAAGGTCAGCAAAAGTAGACACAATTTGTGTCTTAATATCTGCACGACCAAGGGCTTTTAAGTACCTTAGCTGTGCTTCCAAGCGAGAAATGGCTACCGAATAACGTTCAAAGCATTGAACATCACCCACACTTTTGACACCATTTAAGCCAACTTCTAGAACAGATTTGAAGGAATCAAAGGTACCCCAGCCAGCCATGACAACTTCAATCACCTTCCTCGCAAGACTGTTCAGGTATCCTAAGGAAATCTGAAGGAAGTTAGGAGCATCTATTAGGCTTGAAACAGTAATCAAAGACGGCTCCATGGTCCCTAAAAACGGGCGTATCAAAGTGAAGGCTAGCAAGTGACCTAGGTGTAGAACTCCTGTTGGTGCAAGGACTTGATGTCAAGGCTAGCAAGGCCATCATGACTCCCGCTTGAGATAGACCCGACACACCGGTAACCCCTGTTGGTGCAAGGGAGATCTTCATCTTGGAATTTGAGGAAGTGTGTATTATGATTAAATTAAGAGAATTAACTAAAGATGCAATCAAAATTAGATTTATTCCATTTTCTCTCAAAGACAAAGCAAAAAAATGGCTATATAGCTTACCCACAAATTTCATCTCAACTTGGGATGAATTTGTCACCATTTTTCTCAAGAAAGTTTTCCTAATTCATAAAATGGTAAAGCTTAGAAATAGTATTCAAAACTTTAAAATTATCCCAGGGGAACACTTCTAGAAATATTTTGACCGATTTAAAGATCTGCTTATCTAATGTCCTCATCACGGTCTCGAGAAAAGGCGGTTATGCCAAGTCATATATGAAGGATTGGACTATTCTTCAAAAACCTCTTTAGAATCAATGTGCAAAGGGGATTTCATGAGGAAAAACACTGACAAAGCTAGGGAATTTCTAGAGAGTCTATCTGAGAAAACCATGCAGTGGGAACACTATGATGACAGAGTTGCATCAGTTCTCTAACCTAAGTCTAGTGGTCTTTCCTTATTGTTAAACATTGCTTCTGAAGTAAAGATGGTGACAATTCTACGGAGGTTAGAAGCCTTAGAAATTAAGAAACGAGCTCCAGCATAAATCAATCATGTTTTTGCCCCAGGTGGTCATAATTGTCAATCTCCTACCCACGTTTTAGAGGAATGCCCTCTCCTAAGAAACAACCACTCATTAGAACAGATGAACGCTGCATTCCAGCGTCCTAGAAATGATCTATTTTTTCCAACCTATAACTCAGGCTGGATAAATCATCCCAACTTTGTATGGAATCAAGGAACTCCTTCCGAAAATTAAACTTTTATTCCCGCTTCAAACCAACAATTCCCTAGGAGAATACAGTTCCGTTTAACTCACCAATCAATTTTCAACAAGCTAACCTACCTTTTCCAAACCAACATCCTCATCCTCAGCAATCTACAAATCCTTCCAAGTTCTGATCATGACAAACGTCTAAGTGTCTTAGAAAAGGGTTTAGAGGCTATGATCAAAGCTTCTACACAAACCACCAATATGTTGATCCAGTCATCCATCACTCTAAATTCCTTCATACAAACAACCGACCAAGTGCTCAACTCGAACACTCAAGCCATATCCCGGTTAGAAACCCAACTTGGGCAACTAGCCACTGCCGTGAGCAAGAGAGAGAAAGGAAAATTTCCAAGTCAACATGTTGCTAACCCTAAAGACAATGGATCCAGTTCAACCCAATCAGCCCATGTGAATGCAGTTTACACTTTACGATCAGGAAAACAGATAGATAACTAAGTTAGAATGCCACCGGATCAAACCTCTTCTCCCATCCAACATACTCCTTCTGATGGAGTAATTCCTTCCAATGACCAAGAAGCTGAACATTAGATTGAGCCTGATCTAGATAGGTATAGGCCCATTGCCTCCTTTCCTGACACACTCAAACCTAGGAAAACCTCCCCGCATGTTGAGAAAATCCAAAAAACTTTTAAACAGGTCAAAATCAATATTCCTCTTTTAGAAGCAATTGAACAAATCCCCTCTTATGCAAAGTTCTTGAAAGACTTATGTACTAAGAAAAGAACCATGAATGTCTCTAAGAAAGTCTTCTTAGCTGCCAACCTTAGTGAAATTTTTTTGAAACCCATGTCGTTAAAGTATAAGGACCCTGGTTGTCCTACAATTCCATGCGTCATAGGTAATACTCACATTGATAAGGTACTTCTAGACTTGGGAGCTAGCGTCAACCTCCTTCCTTATTCAGTCTATCAATAGCTAGGTGTAGGAAAACTTAAACCGATCAAATACACTCTATAATTAGCTGATAGATCCGTGAAAATTCCCAAAGGAGAGGTAAAGGATGTTTTGATCAAGATTGGAGAGTTTATTTTTCCTGTTGATTTTATTATCTTGGAAACGTAACCCGTTTCCAATCTTAAAAGTCAAATCCCAGTCATTCTAGTTTTTAGCCACCTTAAATGCTTCGATCAATTGTAGGATGGGTCAGATGAAACTATCTTTTGGGAACATGACTGTTGACCTTAATACCTTAAACCTAGGAAGGTAGCCTAGTAATCCATCTGATCAATCCATGGAAGTGAACTTCATTCGTGGAATATCCAGTGAGCAACAAGAAGGAGAGTGCGAGTTGGATTCCTGTGTATCTGACTTAGTGTTTGAAGAGTCTTTTGAGGATGAATTAGGATTAGATCCACTGGTCAATCATCTATCTGCAACTGGCTAGCAACGAGAACCTTTGGAGATAGAACCCCGAGTCCAACTTTACCCATCTGTAGAGGATCAAAAGGATTAGTCCAATCATTATTCAACACCGAATCCATTTGATAGATGACGCCAAACCTACTAGAAATCCTCAACGTCGGTTAAACCCAATGATGAAAGAAGCTGTTAGAAAAGATATTCTGAAATATCTCGATCATGGGATCATTTATCCCATTTCTGATAGTTCATGGGTGAGTCTGTTCCAAGTTTTTCCAAAGAAATCTGGGATCACTATGATCCAAAATGAGGATAATGAGCTGATTCCCACTCAGATCCAAACTGGATGGCGAGATTGCATTGACTACCAAAAACTCAACTTAGCCATTCGGAAAGATCACTTCCTTCTTCCTTTCATTGACCAAATGTTAGAGCGTTTAGCAGCAAAGAAATCTGGGATCACCGTGATCCAAAATGGATGGCGAGTTTGCATTGACTATAGAAAACTCAACTTAGGCACTCGAAAAGATCATTTCCCTCTTCCCTTCATTGACCAAATGTTAGAGTGCTTAGCAGGACATGAGTTTTATTATTTCCTGGATGGATATTCAGGATACAATCAAATCCCTATCGCTTCTGAAGATCAGGAGAAAACCACCTTCACTTGTTCGTATGGAACATTCGCATATCGACACATGCTTTTTTGGGTTGTGTAACACACCTGTCACATTCTAATGTTGCATGATCAGTATTTTTTCTGACATGATAGAGAGATTTTTAGAAATTTTCATGGACGACTTTTTCATTTTTAGTGACAAATTTTCCCAATGTTTGCATCATCTTAAACTTGTCCTAGAACGGTGTAGGGAGAAAAATCTGACTCTCAATTGGGAGAAATATCACTTCATGGTCAAGCATCTCTCCGAAGCAAATGGAGCAAATTTCGAGCTTAGACCATAGTACATAAACATGCTTCCCAAATTCCTTAGAAATAAAATAGAAGATGCATATATTTTTATCTCAGAATTTGAGGAAGTGTGTATTATGATTAAAATGAGAGAATAAACTGAAGATGCAATTAAGCTCAGATTTATTCTATTTTCTCTTAAGGACAAAGCTAAAAAATAGTTATACAGCTTACCGATAAATTCCATCTCAACTTGGGAGGAATTTGTCACCATTTTTCTTAAAAAAAATCCCTATTCATAAAATGGTAAAGCTTAGGAACAGTATTCAAAACTTTGAAATTATCCCAGAGGAGCCATTCTGGAAATAATTTGACCGATTTAAAGATCTTCTAATCCAATGTCCTCATCATGGTCTCGAGAAATGGCGATTATGCCAAGTCATATATGAATGATTGGACTATTATTCAAAAATATCTTTAGAATCGATGTGTCAGGGATATTTTATGAGGAAAAACGTCGATAAAGCTTGGGAATTCCTAGAGAGTCTATCTGAGAAAACAATACAGTGGGAACATTGTGATGACAGGGTTTCATCAGTTCCCCAATCTAAGTCTAGTGGTCTTTCCCTGGAGTCAAACATTGCTTCTAAAGCGAAGATGGTGACGATTCTACGGAGGTTAGAAGCCTTAGAAATTAAGGAACGAACTCCAGCTCAAATCAATCATGTTTCTCCCTCGGGATGTCATAATTGTCAGTCTCCTACCCACGTTTCAGAGGAATGCCCTCTCCTAGGAAACAATAATGCATTAGAACAGATAAACACTGCATTCCAACACCCTAGAAATGATCCATTTTCTCCAACCTACAGTCCGGGTTGGAGAAATCATCCCAACTTTGCATGGAATCAATGAAATTCTCCCGGAAATCAAAAATTTATTCTCACGTCGAACCCACAATTCCCTAGGGGAAATACACTTCTATTCAACGCACCAAACAATTTCCAACAAGCAAACCTAATTTTTCCAACCCAACATCCTCATCCTCACCAGCCTACAAATCCTTCAAATTCTGATCATGACAAACGTTTGAGTGTCTTAGAAAAGGGTTTAGAAGCTATGATCAAAGCTTCTACACAAACTACCAATATGTTGACCAAGTCATCCACCACTCTAAATTCCTTTATGCAAACAACTGGCCAAGTGCTCAACTCGAACACTCAAGACATAGCCCGGTTAGAAACCCAACTTGGACAACTAGCCACTGTCGTGAGTGAAAGAGAGAAAGGAAAATTCCCAAGTCAACCTGTTGCAAACCCTAAAGACAATGGATCCAGTTCATCCCAACCAGCCTATGTGAATGTAGTTCACACTTTGACATCAGGAAAACAGATAGACAACCAAGTTAGAATGCCACCGGATCAAACCCCTTCTCCCATCTAATACATTCCTTCCGATGACCAAAATGTTGAACATGAGATTAAGCCTGATCTAGATAGGCATAGGCCCATTGCCCCCTTTCCAGATAGACTCAAACATAGGAAAAACTCCCCGCAGGTTGAGAAAATCCTAGAAACTTTCAAACATGTCAAGATCAACATCCACCTAGACGCAATTGAACAAATCCCCTCTTATGCAAAGTTCTTGAAGGACTTATGCAGTAAGAAAAGAACCACCAATGTCCTTAAGAATGTTTTCTTAGCTACCAACTTCAGTAAAATTTTTTCAAAACCCATGCCGTTAAAATATAAGGACCCTAGTTGTCCAATAATTTCATGCGTCATAAAACCCATGTCGTTAAAGTATAAGGACCCTGGTTGTCCTACAATTCCATGCGTCATAGGTAATACTCACATTGATAAGGTACTTCTAGACTTGGGAGCTAGCGTCAACCTCCTTCCTTATTCAGTCTATCAATAGCTAGGTGTAGGAAAACTTAAACCGATCAAATACACTCTATAATTAGCTGATAGATCCGTGAAAATTCCCAAAGGAGAGGTAAAGGATGTTTTGATCAAGATTGGAGAGTTTATTTTTCCTGTTGATTTTATTATCTTGGAAACGTAACCCGTTTCCAATCTTAAAAGTCAAATCCCAGTCATTCTAGGAAGACCGTTGTTAGCCACCTCAAATGCTTTGATCAATTGTAGGACCGGTCAGATGAAACTATCTTTTGGGAATATAACTGTTGACTTTATTGACCTTAATACCTTAAACCTAGGAAGGTAGCCTAGTAATCCATCTGATCAATCCATGGAAGTGAACTTCATTCGTGGAATATCCAGTGAGCAACAAGAAGGAGAGTGCGAGTTGGATTCCTGTGTATCTGACTTAGTGTTTGAAGAGTCTTTTGAGGATGAATTAGGATTAGATCCACTGGTCAATCATCTATCTGCAACTGGCTAGCAACGAGAACCTTTGGAGATAGAACCCCGAGTCCAACTTTACCCATCTAAGTTAGAGCTCAAACCTCTACCTGAAAATCTAGAGTATGCCTACTTAGGGGAGAGTGAGACTTTACCAGTTATCATTTCTTTTGACTTGACTACCGGTCAAAAGGAAGCTCTCTTAGATCATTTAAAAGATAATAGGGAAGCCATTGGATGGACCATGACTGATATCAAAAGGATTAGTCCAATCATTATTCAACACCGAATCCATTTGATAGATGACGCCAAACCTACTAGAAATCCTCAACGTCGGTTAAACCCAATGATGAAAGAAGCTGTTAGAAAAGATATTCTGAAATATCTCGATCATGGGATCATTTATCCCATTTCTGATAGTTCATGGGTGAGTCTGTTCCAAGTTTTTCCAAAGAAATCTGGGATCACCGTGATCCAAAATGGATGGCGAGTTTGCATTGACTATAGAAAACTCAACTTAGGCACTCGAAAAGATCATTTCCCTCTTCCCTTCATTGACCAAATGTTAGAGTGCTTAGCAGGACATGAGTTTTATTATTTCCTGGATGGATATTCAGGATACAATCAAATCCCTATCGCTTCTGAAGATCAGGAGAAAACCACCTTCACTTGTTCGTATGGAACATTCGCATATCGACACATGCTTTTTTGGGTTGTGTAACACACCTGTCACATTCTAATGTTGCATGATCAGTATTTTTTCTGACATGATAGAGAGATTTTTAGAAATTTTCATGGACGACTTTTTCATTTTTAGTGACAAATTTTCCCAATGTTTGCATCATCTTAAACTTGTCCTAGAACGGTGTAGGGAGAAAAATCTGACTCTCAATTAGGAGAAATATCACTTCATGGTCAAGCATGGCATTGTCTTAGGACATGTAATTTCCAACATGGGAATCGAAGTAGACAAAGCTAAGGTAGATCTCATTTCTAACCTTCCTCCTCCTAAAATTGTCAAAGATGTTAGATCATTTCTTGGTCATGCTGGTTTTTACCGACGTTTCATCAAATATTTTAGCAAAATTGCTAGACCTTTGACCAATCTCTTAGCCAAGGATACATCATTTGTCTTCTCTCCTGAATGCCTCAAAGCCTTTGAATTTCTAAAAAAAAGCTAACCACAGCTCCTATCATTCATGTACCAGACTGGACCTTACCCTTCGAACTAATGTGTGATGCATCTGATTCTACAATTGGTGTTGTTTTAGGACAACAGTTTAATGGAAACTCGTATGTGATCTACTACGCAAGTAGGACTCTGAATGATCCCCATCAAAATTACTCTGTCACGGAAAAAGAGTTTTTAACTATAGTCTTTTGCCTTAGAAAAATTCAGGTCCTACCTCGTCAGGTCTTTAACCAAAGTTTTCACAGATCATGCCGCACTAAAGTATCTTTTGACCAAAAAGGATGCTAAAACATAGCTCATTAGATGGATTCTCCTACTTCAAGAGTTTGACATTCAAATTCTTGACAGAAGAGGAGCAGAAAATCTTATAGCAGATCTCCTCTCTAGACTCCCGAATGCACCAACATCAACTGTCCCAATCAACGAACATTTTCCAGATGAACAACTCCTACAAATCTAATTTGTTCCATGGTTTGCCGACATTGTGAATTACTTAGTCATGAAACAGATTCCCTCTTATTGGTCTAAACAGGATAGATCTCGTTTCCTCTCCCAGGTAAAATACTTTTACTGGGATGATACATATATATTTCAAATACTGTCCTGATCAGATCTTTAGGAGGTGTGTTCCCGCTGAAGAAACTAGGAGTGTTCTATCCTTTTGTCATGAGCAAGCATGTGGGGCCATTTTGGCCCATGAAAAACAGCTGAAAAAATTCTCCAATGTGAGCTATACTGGCCCACTCTTTTCAAGAATTCATACAAGTTTTGCAAAATATGTAACCACTGTCAGCTTTTAGGAAAAGTCACTAGAAGAAATATGATGCCCTTACAATCCATCTTATATGTTGAACTCTTTGATTTGTGGGGTATCGATTTCATGGTTCCATTTTCAAATTCCTTTGGAAATATTTACATTCTAGTAGTCGTCGAATACATGTCAAAATGGGTTGAGGCGGTAGCTTGCAAAACTAATAACAACAAGGTTGTTGTCAAGTTTCTGAAGGAGAATGTTTTTGCACGTTTTGGAGTGCCCCGAGCGATCATTAGCGACAACGGTACACATTTTTATAACCATTCTTTTGAGGTTTTGATGAGGAAATATTCGATCATACACAAATTATCAACTCCTTATCACCCCCAAACCAGTGGTTAATTAGAGGTCACAAATAGGCAGATCAAATAAATCTTAGAAAAACAATTAATCATAACAGGAAAGATTGGTCTGTAAAATTGTGTGATGCTCTGTGGGCATATCGGACAGCATTCAAGGCAAATTTGGGGATGTCACCATACAGGCTCGTGTTTGGAAAAGCTTGTCATCTACCAGTAGAGTTGGAATACCGAGCAATGTGGGCTATCAAATAGTTGAATTTTGACTTAGACTCGGCAGGTAAAAATAGATTGCTCCAAATAAATGATTTGGAAGAAATTCAAAACGATGCATATATTAACTCAAAAATTTACAAATAGCAAACCAAGATTTTTCATGACAAAACAATTTTACGAAAATTTTTCTCTCCGGGATAAAAAGTTTTACTCTACAATTCAAATTTGTATCTTTTTCCTAGAAAATTGAGATCAAGATGGACAGGTCCATTTAATTTCAAACAAGTTCTCTCGCATGGGGCTATCGAGATAGAAAATCCTAAAAATGGTGATATTTTTAAAATAAATGGTCAACGTCTAAAACCATTTATAGAATTTTCTACACTCGGAGAGGAGGTGTTAGTTCTCCATGAACCATATTATTTGTAAATAAGAAACATAAATTACTATTGATATATATTATATATTATAGTATATTATTATAATATATATATATATAATATATATGTTATATTATATATATATATATGATATAATATTATAATATAATATATATATATATATATAATATATATATTATATATATACCCCTTAAAAGAGGGGAGTTCATAAAAAAAACTTTTCTCTCCCAATAAATTTGGCCTTCCATCAAAATTAAATTTTACCAAAACATATCCTGAGTTCATATATACTCAAATTTTTTATCCCTTTCATCGGCTTACACCTCAATTCCTCTCTTTCATATTCCATCGGTTACTCTCCTCATCCATTTTCATTTCATCCGGTTACGTTCCAGTTCCTTCCGATTCTATCCGGATTAACCTCAACCCAGGCTTTGAAAGGTGAATTTCTCAGTTATATATAGATATATATAGCTTTCCCTCCGTCATCATCAACGCTTCACCACTATCCTCTGTTCTTCAAAGTTTTTTGGGAAATTGGTTAAGATCTTTGCCTGTCATTGTTTGGTTTAATTTTAAAGGAATAATTTCCATTGAATTTGTTTTCTAATTCGCCATCTCTAATTTTTTGTTCCTAAAATTCTCAACAACTAGGGTCATATTCTTTCTCCGATTTCTTAGGCTTGCTTTTTTAGGTCGTTGCTAACTTGTCTGTGTCAATTTCATCAGGGTAAAAATCTCTTTTTTTTATTTTTTAATTTTGGTCAATTTCTCTTTTTCTATTTTCAACTTGTATTCTGAAATGTTGATGCGACTTTTTTTTCTCTGTCAATTTATATCTGCTTTCAAATAAAAAAAATCCGCTAGAATGCTGTAGAAACAGTAATCTATTCATTACACGAGCAGACATTTGCAGGGGGGTATTACCAAGAAAGAAATAAGCACCAAACATGTTGTAGTCATAATGGTTGTGAAAGTTTTAGAAAGCATCAAGGTCTTTGTTGGATTTATTTTATTGATCTCGCATAAAAAAAAAATTCGGCACGCCCCGCAACCTACGGGCGTGCGATACCTCAAAACTAACCTGTCAAAACCGTGAATAGAGGTGGAAAGATGAAAATTAATTCATGAAGACAAATCTAGATCAGTAAGAGATTGGTTGTGGTTTGTGTTATGCTCCACAGGTTTCTAAAAAAAGATGATTAGACATTTGAGGCACTTTGAATCTGGAACTCAAGTCACCACCCGCTGGCCCCAAGATACTTACAGCCTTTAGAGCCAAAATAACTGTATGACTATGCCATGAATCAGTGATTAACTTTGCAAGCATTGTCATTGAATTGTGTTTTCTGTAATTCGCCCATGCATCTAATTTTTGCTCTAAGTTCAAGACACATAGGTCAACTTTTTTCCGATTTAGGGCTTGCCTTCAAGTGGTTCTAAAACTGATCCCTGGGTTCAATGTTCATTCAAGGTAAAAATTGCGGTTTTTTATTTTGTTAATTTTTTTTAATTCAATTATGTTACTGTGCCTGGCTCCAAAACATCTAATTTTTGTTCTAATTCATCAATATGTCAATTGTTTTCGGATTTAGGGCTTGCTTCAAGAGTTCTAATTGATCCTGTGTAAATTTCATCAGGTAAAAATTCTCTTTTTATTTTTAATTTTTCTGTGATTATTTTAGGAACTGGGAGTGTTAGAGATTTGAAGGTTGATTATTAAATTAATGCAAAGGGTTTAACTTATGGAAACAATTCTCCAAGTGCAATCCGTTTTCTCTGTAATATTTTGTTGTTTTAGGCTTCTCTTGTTTGAATGATTAATTGGAACCTCCTTGAGATTTTTTTTTATTAGTAGCCTTTGAGTTTGCTTATAATTGATGAAAGTTGTGGCTTTGTGATGTTAGAGATGCGTATGTGGTGAATTTTCTTAGTTTGACCTATTATTTTTTTTCCTGTAGAGGAAATTGGGTGCCAATGTTGTTCTTCCTTAATGACACTTGACAGTATCTCCAAGTTTAGAAAGCTTGTATTTTGGAGTTTGAAATTGCTATTTTTAAGAATGTTTTTTTAATCAAGATTTCTTGCGATCTATATGATTCATAAATTTGCTTAACTATCAGTAGTTTTTTTCTCAGCGAGTTTCACTGTATCTGGAATTTGATGTGACTTTTTTTCTCTGTTAATTTATATCTGCTAGAATAAAAAAACCGCAGAATGCTTAGAAACAGTAATTACTCATAAACAGACATCATGGATACAAGAAGGGAAAGCACCAAACATTGAGTACAATGTTGTGAAAGTACCAAACATCAAGGTCTTTGTGATTTATTTCTTTCTCGCATAAAAAAACAGCACCCCGCATCCTATGCGCGATACTCAAACTAACCTGTCAAAAGCCGTGAGGTGAAAGATTGAAATAATCCATGAAGACAATCTATCAGGAGAGATTGAGTTGTGTTTGTGTCCACAGATCTAAAATAAGATGATTTAGAGATTTGAGGCACCTTTGAAGTCTGACTACAAGCACCACCATGCCCCAAATATACAGCCTTTAAGCTAAAATAACTTATGATATCTCATTCACAAAATCACCAAGTGCTGGTTAACTTGGACCTAATCAAGTAGTGATTAATTTGCAAGCATGAACAAGCTTTTTCTTGTGCATGTCAAACAATCTTTTCACTCTACGTGTCTTGTATCGTTGTTAATGCTCTGAAAATCTTTCAGTGACATCATGCAAGTTGTAACTACCCTACAATAAGCGTCTTAAACAGGTAGCGTAGTGCCTTAGCGGCCGCCCAGACACCCAAATGCCTAGCTGGGTGTCTATCAAGTCTGCAAATAATACATTCATGATTTTGAAATGATTCGTGTAATGGTTTTTAATGTATCATGATCCCAAATATCGATCTGATTTAGTCTACCCCCTTTGTACTGTTTACAATTCAAAGTAGTGCACCATATGCCGACACTACACTGCGAATCGTACCATAAATGGCTGATATTTCATATTTATCTTCTAGGTTGTGCTTGTGTGATTTATGGTCATTAGCATTTAGCACCGACGTCTTTAGCAGATGATATGTATTGATGAACTATAAGCGTGTATGTTTGCTTATTAGAATTAGAAGTGCGAATCATGTTTAGTTAGTTTCTCACCTATATTCTGCTAAAGGGTGGGCTTTGTTATGTTGATGCTTTGGTAAGTTATATGTCCCTCGGCTGGCTTGTTGTATAGGATTGGAAGTTCCATCTATTTATGACTAGCTTAACTTTACTGATCATCCAACAATCCAACAGTTATAGTATCAGTTTGGAGATATTACCATGTTCCGTTTGCTGGTCCTATTAAAGTGAAACGACTGAAGTTCATGATTGCAATCTATGGTAACATGCTAAGATTGCTTGGTTTTCCATTTCTAAGAACCCATCTCTATGAGCATATTTGTAGATGTAGTTCTACATGTTTTTCTTGCAACATATGTAGCATGATCAGACTGAGGTTTTTGACTTTTACGCTTGATGATGATCTAGCTTCTTTAGATGTCTGACAACCGACCCGAATGATCTAACATATTAGTTTGTCTCTATATCTTAATTTGATACGGACATTTATGACCCTTCAGCCTGTTCAATTGAACCGGGACATGATTCCACAAGGAGCAGTTACATATCGAAATAATAGATAGATGAAACATAGGTTGAGAGCAGATAAGGGAGCAAATACCAAAAACATTTCGCGGTTGAAGCTCATAACTTATACCAAAACATTGGGGCTTGTGCTGCCTACTATGGTTACTGCTTCTATACCTGTAGCTTGCGACTGCTATTACATATTTCTATGCGCTGGCAGCTTGCAGTTGCAGAAAAATTCACTACCTTTGATGTCTTCTCAATGTTTACTTAAATCATTAGTTTAGTGCGACATAAAATCTTCTCAATGTTCTTAAGAATGAAGCGAGTCTTGAAGATTTTCCACATTCTGTTATATGAAAGTTGTCATATCATGTTATTTTGAGAATTTCAAAAATTTTCTGAAACTCACAATTTTTTTTGTTGATAATCGTACATGTTATACTAAATGGTTCAATTAACAAAAAAATTCCTGCTTATTTTTGTCCTTTACAAATCAAAGTTTCAAGTTTTCGGAACTGTATACATTATTTTCAGCATTGTAATACAAGATTACAGATTTACTGCATCTATTTAGTCTCTTGCAAGGTCATAATTTTTTCTTATTGATATACATTTATAAAGATAGAGATTGTGTCCATTTACATTTTATTTTCGGGCATTCTAAGAATTTTGTATATCTGAAAATTTCCATCTTCTAAGAATTTTGTTTATCTGAAATTTTGCACGTTCTAAGAATTTTGCATATCTAAAAATTTCCATCTTTAAACCTTATTTTTTTTATTTTCGGGCATTCTAAGAATTTTGCATATCTGAAAATTTCAATCTTTACGAAACAAAAGCACACTATGTGGTTGCATGCATGCATGATGTTTATATTGGAATGGGTGCATGATAAATTTTTTGGTCTATGAGTCCTCTTTTGATGATGCTTGGACTCGAAAAAGTTGCTGATATTAGCCCAGTAACTTGCCCAATTATTGGGGAGATACTCGGCTCATTGTCATCTGCATCAAAGGAGTTGTTTTATGCACTTTGAGTAAATAGCATTCTGAAATGTCAGATTGATGTCAAAACCATTGAGGTAACTTTATAAGCTTATGAAAGGGGGAACATTTACAATATTTGATGTTGATCTTAAAGCACCCATGTAGAGAACTGTTCGAAACTTCAAGGTGGTGTAAAAACGGTAGAATCATTATTAGATTTCTATTACACCGTCGGAAGCTTGGTTCATATCAAGGTAGAGTTGAATAACATCTGACTTCATTCTCTTCTTGAGTATTGCAAAAATTGAATACAATCTTCTTTCATCTGTAACTTGTTCCATTCCTTATCTGAAGCTCAACATTTATTCACTTCCCTGATGCAAAATCAAGGTTTTGATGTGATATTATCAGATGCAGATAGCGTGTTTCATTCTATTAAGATGATAAA
Organism: Asparagus officinalis; assembly: GCF_001876935.1. Lineage (NCBI taxonomy): Eukaryota > Viridiplantae > Streptophyta > Magnoliopsida > Asparagales > Asparagaceae > Asparagus > Asparagus officinalis. The sequence goes on along the minus strand of NC_033797.1, from coordinate 127,702,462 downwards.
CCTGCAAACTCCCCTTGTAATTTCTCTTAATTTTTTTTCCTAGCTTTCCTTTTGATGAAGAAGTTGTCATTGCAATTTATTGGTTTATCAGGCACTCAGTCAAAGTGATGGAAGATGGCGATATGATTCAAGTGGTGCTGAATCAAGTACTTATGCTGCTGGTACTCATCAATTTTAGAGTTCTGTGGGAAATAATTTTGTACTAAATGCTTTATGTATAGCTGTTTCTCCTTTTGATGAATGTTGCAATTTAAATGGTTAATAATCTTCTGAGTGCAGCTGCAATGGTGCTTGGCCACACTGATTGTCCTTCATGTTTGATGTGTTGTAAGGATAGCACATCAAACACTCGCAGGAGTGGTATCGCTGACGAATTCAGTGGTGGATCAGTCAATGGTGAGACTTAATTTACTGAAATTTTCTTGTTTACATTTATGTCTCATTATGATTTGATGTGGTTACCTATTTGATGTTATAATGAACTTTACAATTCAATTGTTTTATACTTCAGAATTATGAGAGATTTGCTTACTTTTGCGTAAACTGAAGTTTATTTTGTATAAATTTAAGACAAAGTGTATTAGTTTAGTTTGTCCATATAATTGGTAATTGCTATGCTAATATTTCACAATTTCATAGAAGTTATGGTGATTGATTTTGCTAAGAGATTTTAACTTGTGCATAATAGAAGAAAGTGAATATGTTGGGTTTTGGTGGCTGTGTGATTTAGAGAGATTTCCATCTGGCAAAAATTATGTGTTTACTTTAAAATTCATAGAAAAATGGTGTTGATCAAATTTTATTCTTCTATATGCACATACTTTATAGACTTGTTCTCTAACAAAGTCAAAGCCCTTTTTATTGGTTACCCTCAACTTTGCTATTATTAGTTCTAGAATTGGTTGTCCTAGACAGTTTGCCTTCTCATAGGTTTTTTGGTTGCTTACAACATATGTCCTTTGTCAATATTGTTTAGGACTTTTATGGAATTCCACTTGCTTTCTCAGGATTCGAATATTTAAGCAAATTCATCTTATCTTTAAATTGGAGATTAACCTATTGAATTTCACGACTCCTTAAGGAATAGATTAGTATAAGTATTTGGGTACAATCAGATATCTACTTATAAAAAACTAAACTTATTTACTTCATGTTAATGTATGACAGCATGAGAAGATCTTCACTAAAAGTAATACGCATAAAAAATATATAGGCCCTGTACTAATAGCCGCTTGCCATAGTTAAAGAACAATGAAGGTTTACATCAATAGGACAAACCTTACCAGTAAAGTAGTTTATATTTTTGTATAGTTTCACTTTTCAAAGGCACTATTTTTAGGCCATGTCATGACTGCCATCTTGTTGATGGTCTATATGGTTGTTGATTTATTTCTTAATAGTGTTAGAAGCTTGATACACTTGTAAAGGGACTCTGAATCACTCTTCTATTTCTCGGAGCATCAAGCAAATAGTTGTGTGTATTTGATGAACTTAAAATGCTTCGCTGAGACAATGTCAATGCTCGATCTGAAGTAGTTGCAATGGAATGGCTGGTACTATAAGTTCTCAATTTCAAGTGCATGCTGCCCACAACGTACAATTTCTTGTGGTAAAACAATTTCCCCCTTTGTTTTATAAATCGAGGGAGCTATAAGAAAGTAGGTATCGAGATGCAACACTGTTGCAGGTTCTATCTAAAAGCAACAAATATGGATGCCGATGTGGAGGTACTTAGTTGTCCTCTCACTTCTCGACCATGAAAGATTTTGCTTCTGGCCCTCTACTGTGATTTCTGGATTGATTATCCTCGCTTGCCTTGCTACAAGTCGAGATTCCTCTTGCCTTAAGGTCATGAAGGTGATTAAGCTCTCAGCTATTAACTTATGCTCATTGTTCTGTAGGATAAGTTATTTCAATTACACTTTGCAATCGTTAAATGGCATTGATATTATTAGATTTCTTCTCATAAAGCAAATTAACTACTAACAGTAAATACAAATTGTTTATGCAGAGGATGTTTTGAATCATTCACAACCTGAGCTATAGAGCGTACAAGTTAGATAGGACAATTCCTGGTTTCAGTAAAATGATGGAGAAAGTGAGAGCTGATACAACTGCAAAAGATGCAAGGCACAAGTAGAGGACTGCTGCACAGAAACAGACTGAGACTGAGGATGCTCTCTTTGGCCGCAGAATGTCATATGATCCGTAGAAAAGGTATAAATATTTAAGTGGGTAAAGAATCCATAGACCGTGATTATTTTGATTTTAATGTTTTTATTACAGGACAAAATATGCAAATCTTATTCCAGTATCATAGACCGTGATTATTTTGATTTTAATGTTTTTATTACAGGACAAAATATGCAAATCTTATTCCAGTATCAGGTATGTAGATGGGCTATGAGACGCTAAACAAAATATGCAAATCTTATTCCAGTATCAGGTATGTAGATGGGCTATGAGACGCTAAACTTGCAAACTTCTTCATATGGACTACCAAAAGAGGAATCGGGCCTTGCTATTCAAGTAAGACTATCCATAATGGGATCAGGGTTTGTGATTTGAGGTATATGGATACCTTTCATGATAAACTCAAGATTCTGCTGAAAGATGGAGCTTTAAGGTTTTCAGGTTTTAAATATAGCAATAAAATGCTTAAGGAGGAGGTTGAGAAGTATTACATTGCAAACATTGTTCATGTTATGAATCAACCCATTACTCAGTAGAAGAAAATATTGGTAGAAGGTGGACATGCCACCAGATTGTTCAGAATTTCTTGTTGAATGTTCCGCGTGATTCAATTGTTCTTCGATTCCTTCATTTTGATCAGAGTGTGATATTGTCTCCTTGCTATCTTGAAGCTTTAAAGAAACAACTGCTTCGGTTGTTTTTTTAGGTGCAACTTTTTTTTAGAAATTTATTACAACATTATGCCGTAAATTCTCTTGACAAGGATATTACAGGCCTCGACTATCACTCGGTGCAGTATCTGTGTTTGGACTACTCTCAAGATGATTCTATAGGGGAAGCTAAGTGCTCTTCCTATTTTCTATAAATAAAAAATTGCCATGGGATGCAACTGATGTTTGATATCCATTAGTCTCTAAATTTGTACTAACAAATGATTTAGAATATATACTTTTTTATCTTTGCAATTAACTCATCGAAAATTATATTAATGGGTTTGAACAACTTTAACAATCCATACATCAAGCAATTGGAGCAAGATGTCTGCACTATCACTGACATGCTAGATTTTGTATTACGACATAAGAGATGAAACATAGTAGAGTTTGAAAACCATGAGAACTAGCATGTTAAGTTGAAGTTGAGACATGGTTATGGTTAATTCGTTGCTATTAGATAAATCATTATATTCCTTGATCTAAGTGAAATCAGATTGCAAAAGTTATTCTCATGTGTATTTATAATTAAAATGCAAACACAAGCAAACTGATATTTTACTATAGCTTCTATAATTTGAATTCAAGAATGATGCTTCATGCTCATTTGTCACAGAATCTAAAGAATTTTCATGACAAGATGCGGCTGCATATTTGTCCATTGAACCTAGCAGAGATGTTTTTCCAAATATCCATGGTTCCAAAATATGAGCATTTGTGAGTATAAGACCATGGCTGCTGAATACTACACCAGCAGCCCAAGCACCCTCACCCACTGTAACAAGAGCAATTGAGGGAATAGTCTTTTCTAATAAGGACTCCGAGGGAGATAAATCTTCGACATGACTACCTATTTTATTTGAGGCATATACTGATACTTTCTGTACCCTATTGATGATCCAGTCGATTCTTTGAGATTGCTTCTGCAGTTTATTACTTCTGGCAGTTGCTATAGCATCCCATGGTATAACAAGCAGTTATACAGACTTTTATAATGCACCCTGATTCAAAATAAAGGAAATTGAAAAGGCATGGAGAAATAGTTGTTACCTGGATCTGAGCAATGCCTACTCTTTGCCTACAGTTATAGTATCATTGTTTTTAACCTGTGATAAGATTATAATAAAAAACTTTTTGGAGCGCAATCTGAGATAACTCTACATAAAATATCAATTAAAGCTGATCAATAACTGTAAAGACATATCTGATTCTTTTATGTTATAATATCATGGTTTTCCTCCTTTGGTTTTGTCTACAATTGATTTTATCAATGATAGAACTGTTGTTTTAATTTCAAACTTTTAAAGCTCAAAATATCAAATAATAAATAGAAATATTTATTATCTCTACTATTTGTTGTATGACTATTAATTCTTTTGAGGAGATAGAAATAAGTAGGACTAAAGGAAAAAAATTGATGCTACTATTTTACTAATCTTTATATTGGATGATTATGATTAAATAGGTCATCTACTGTCATCTGTATATAGTTTTGTATTGGTTGATTAAATCTCAATTGTATACCTAATAAAAATCTTTTATAAAATAATTTATTATTTTATATTGTTAAGGATGCAAACAATCTATTTATCAAACAATTGATACATAAATGTAATTTTATTAATCAATCCGTTTGAATTTTTAAATTCTATACATATAGTTGATACATGGTTTAAATTAAATAAATCTTAATGAAATGAATAAATACTAAATTAATAAATTTAAAAATTTACCACGTGCATTGCACGTGCAATCCAACTAGTACTTTCAAAAGCACGAGCTTAAAAAAATTATAGTAGACAAAAATACCATTGGAACTCAAATACTAATCCATATACCTCAAATATCTAATCCCTTGGTTTTTGTTTAACTAACTTCATGAATCTGGGTTCACTGTAGTGAATCTGGATTCACGCAGTGAATCCAGATTCATTACCTCAACGAACACGTTTTTCACTGTAGTGAATCTAGATTCATTACCTCAACGAACATGTTTTTCACTGCAGTGAATCCAGATTTGTGTTCGTTGAGGTAATTAATGTAAGTAATTAATGCATGTTCTGTTGACTGTTTGACTGACTCCCAGCCATTGGATTCATCTAGATCCAATGAATGATATTGGTTTTTAGTTTTTAGGCTAAGGAGGTTTTTATTAGAACCTCTCCCTATATATATATATATTATATATATGTATATATATATATATATATACACACACACACACACACACACACACACACACACATTTTCTCATGTTTGTCTTTCACTTAAAAAAACAAAACAAAACAAACTTTGAATAAGTAACATGGGCTTTAAAAAGAAAAAAATATATATTTAAATATAATAAGTTCGGCCCATATTCACTAGCCCAAAAGAAAAAGAAAAAAAATTATGTTTGGGCCGGTTGGCCCAAACGCCAACACTTTTGGCATCGATGCCCGCATCGATGCCCCCATCAATGCCCAAGGCCTGCTGCATCAAAACCTCAGCCCCTTCACCTCCTTCATTGTGTTCATTTCATTTCATCACTCTCAAACCCGTTTTCCCCTCTCTCTCAAATCCTAATTTACCCACACAAAATCAAGACCAATTTGGAGGCAATTTCTTCACTATTTGTGGACTTTTTCCACATCTCCCCAAGGTATAATCTCCACTTGATCTTGTAATTTCATTCTTTTTTAATTTTTGAATGTATACATGGATGATCTAGTTGTTGAATCATGATTAGTTGTGAATTATAATCATATTTTGTGTTGATTCATGATAAAAATTGATCAATTTAACAAATTTAGGGTTTAAATTGGGGATTTTTTTCAAAATCCAAAATTTTGGGGGGTTTATGCAAACCCAAAAATTCTTGGGGGTTTTGTGCAAAAACACATAATTTCGAATATTCAATTGGGTGAGTGATTTAAAATTGAGAATATGTTGTACAAAATCTAATTTTTTTTCTAGAGGTGTTTTGTGCAAAATCAAAATTTCAATTTGGGGGGGTTTATGCAAATCCGTAAATTCTTGGGGGTTTTGTGCAAAAAAAACGAAAACATTTAGACCTTCAATTTGGGTGAAGAGTGATTGATTTACAAATAAATTCCAATTGAAGTGGTGGGGGGGGGGGGGTTATGCAAAATATGAAACTTGAATTTGAGGTGTTTCGTGTAAATTTTGAAATTCAAATTTTAACTTGTGTAAAAGGTGAATAATTGTTCAAATTGAAGTGTGAATTGGGTACACTTTTCACATTTGAAAATTTGTTATGATAAAAAAAAATTGGGTAATTGAGGATGTTGTATTATAATCAATTTTTTTAAGGTTTAGCTTATTATTGCCATATCAACATGCATGTTTCACAGATCAAGTTATCAAAATTTTGACATTTTATTCAAAATAATAGTTTTAAGGAAATTTATCGAGAAATCAAAATTTTGATAACTTAAAATTAAATCATGTTGAATAATTTGTAGTTAAATTCTTAATAAAATAAAATAAAAAATTATTTTTTTGGAATTTTATTATTAAAATATTATTTTCTTTCTTTTTCTGTAGATGTCTCCCAAAAAGAGATCCCGAGCTAGTTCATCATCTTCTCAAGAACCTTCTGATATCGACATAGATAGACCCACAATTCTAACTAGAATTGTGGATCTAAATGTTCACTTTGAGAGAGGATTTCAGATTAGTGCACTGCAGACATATCAATCTACACTCACCATGTTAACTGCAGTAGGTCTTCGAGGCCTGATGACTAAACCCTTAGAGAAAGCAAACATTTCATTAGTCCATGAGTTCTATTCTGGATGGGAAATTGATCCAGATAGAGAATTTTTAGCTTTTTTTGTAGTGAGGGGTGTTAGGGTTGTTTTTGATCTTTCCACTATCCGTGCTACCCTTGATCTTGCAGAACCACCGAATGATGTACAAAATTATTTCCACTTAGCCTCCACATTATAACCTGGTACATCAGAATACAATAACATGTCCATGACTTTGTTTGGGAGGATCTTCACATCTAGTTTCAGTTCAGGAAATCTCAAACCAGAATATAGATTACTTAATCTTTTCCTAAACTTTGATTTGAATCCCACCACTGCATACTCTATCATTACCACCCACGATATACTCCTTCTTTTTTGGATAACCACTGGTCAGCAGTTTGATATAGCGAGGATTATATTTGTGTGGATGAGCTCATCAGTGGAGGGTGTGTTGGATTGGGTAAGGACACAATCTGTATCACGACCTCAGCTCATTTACCCCTATTTTATTATTAGACTCTGCCATAGATTTCACGTTCCCGTATTTGCAGAGGATAGATTAGAAGCAGGGAAGGGGTTATTAAATGATCAGACTGTGAGGAGGAGCATTTTAAGGCGAGATCAGTCCGGTTCTTCAGGTAGAAATCCTCATCAGCACCAATCAGTTACACATGACGCCATTCGTTAAGAGTTGGAAAGGATGTGGAGTCGTATGGACAGGATGCAGATTCATATGCACAGGATGCAGGGTCAGATGAACTACACCACCGAGACCTTGGCATATTTGGCAAGAGAATGGCAGAGGGAACATGGAGATACAGCTAGACCTCCACCTGAGCTTGAGAGTTTTATCGCACTGCTTCAACCTGATGATTTCCCGGGAGAGGATGAGGCGGGACCGAGTGTAGCAGCTGTCGCTGATGATGTGGATGACGATCTATCTGGAGATGAGTAGTGATGGATGTTCTTTTTACCCAGACTTTGATTTTTATTTCGTCATGTACTTATAGACCGTGATATATTGTTAGTATTTGCTTTGAGGACAATGCAAAATCTGGGTGTGGGGGATTGTTAGTATTTGCTTTGAGGACAATGCAAAATCTGGGTGTGGGGGTGTAAGCTAGTTAGCTATTCCTTTGTATTTTGCTAGTTAATATTTTGTATGCAAAATCTGGGTGTGGGGGTGTAAGCTAGTTAGCTATTCCTTTGTATTTTGCTAGTTAATATTTTGTTGCAATATTTTTTATCACTTTTCTTTTGTTAGTTAAAAAAATTATCACTTGCCAAATTAATAGAGTTAAGTAATAATTGATCTAATTGATAGATTTTAAATTTTCTAATTCCTAATTAGTGATATACTTAAGTTCACTTTTTATGATAACTACAAATAAATTTCTTAAGAAATGATTTTTTAAAGTATTATACTTTACTTAAGCCTTAACTTAGACTTTTAATTAGAATAATAAAATTTTTACATGCTTAACTTAGAGTTGAAAATATATTTTTTTCAGGTTGTCTTGATTTACACATTTTTTCCAGACTATATATATACATACACACACACATATATATATTAAAAAAACTAACCTTATAAAAGAAGAGTGTGGAAAATTGGCACTAAAAGAAAAAAAAAACTCTTAAATTTAAGTTGATTCTATCTTATAAAGCCTAAGTTAACTGAGTAATTAAGCCCAATGAGTATTTCTATACTTAATGACATATGCCCAATTGGGTTAGGATTCATTAGCCCAAAACTCGTTAAATGGTCATTTAGAAAGCCCAATCAAATAGAGAAAAAAACCACCAAGAATTAAAGAGTGAATATATATATATATATATATATATATATATATATATATATATATATTGTTATTTTTTATATATGGTCTTGAAAAATATTTTTTGATCAAGAGACTTGAAAGTTATTTAAAACAAAGAGTTAGCATGTTTTTTTCAAAACTTTTAAATTAAATTTCTAAGATTTGACTTGGTTTTGTAATGCTATAATGAAAAAAAATTCTAGGAGATTTACCTTGAAGTTATATATAAAAACATTTTCTTGAGTATTAACTAGCTTCAATTAGAATGTCTAAATATATCAAAGAAAATTAGTTATTTACTAACTGTTGGCCTTCTTGTTTTAATGATGTTTAACAAACAATTTACTTCTAATGTTGTTTGTCTAGTGTTTGTGTTTTCGTATTTATTCTAGGCAAACAACGAGTTGGAGGATGGATGGAATTACGCTTCAACGATAATATTCAATGCAGGTTGGCAGAATTATGGAGTAAAGCTTATGTAATTCAAGTTCAAGATCCAAGTTCAGCTTCATCCGCATAGTGTACCAAGTCAAGCTTATTGAAGATCAAGATCGGCTTGGGTAATCTAGTTTAGGTTTTATATTATGTGTGTTAGATACTCTAAGCTCAATATCATATACACACACATTTTATTGGTTTCCTTGTATATATATGTAGTCATATATATATACAACACAAGTTTTGGTTTTTATGTTTATAAATATGAAATTACATATTTCATATTTATTATTGTGATTTGGTTTAACTACTTAGATATGAAACAAATATATTTTCATATACATACTCATATGTTTTATTTTCTATTGTATTTGTAAAAATATTATATTCTTAGTTTTTGGACTTAACAATAATCATATACATATTTTATTAAGTCTAAATAATTATTGTGCAAAGTTTCAAAACATGGTTTAGCCTAAATGTCAAAATTCATATGTTTACATTTTCGTGTTTTGGACTATTTTGAAAAATGATGATATTTCTCATTTGGAAAGTTCTTTTAGAAAACCAGTTTTTGTAGCATGTCTATTATCATGTCTACAATCATTTTCCAAAGTTTCATAATTTTTGGAATTTATTTGATATTTGTAAACAGTATTTTAAAATCAGCAAACTGTTTTCAAAACCTTCAATTTTCATATATCAGTTCACGGTCGACCTCCACGGTCGACCACGCCTGAGTTCATTCATCAGTGGGTAGAGAGGACGTTCACTTTTTGGTCGATCGAACGCGTCAAGCGGCAGAGGACTTTGCAAGCGGTCGACCCTGCCAGCGGTGCGACCGTGAGCTCGAGATTTCCCACGTCGACCGTCAGCGGTCGACCGCCGAAGTGCTCTTGGAGCATTTTCCTGTTGTTTTTGTTTGCTCCGCAGTCGACTCGTCGGTCGGAGCCGCCGCGGTCGATCCCGCGTATTATCGCCTAACGAGAGTTAAAAAATAATTTTTAAGTTGTTTTGATCTACATATTTTTCAGAATATATATACATATACACATATATATATATATTAAAAAACTAACTTTACCAAAGAAGAGTGCGGAAAATTGGCACCAAAAATGTAAAAAACTCTTAAATTTAAGGTGATTCTATCTTATAAAGCCTAAGTTGAGCGACTAATTAAGCCCAATGAGTATTTTCATACTTAATGACCTAAGCCCAATTGGGTTGGGATCCATTAGCCAAAAACTAGTTAAATGGTCACTTAGAAAGCCCGTTAAAGTAGAAAAAAATCATCAAGGAAGAAAGAGTAAAAAAAATTGCCAACAAATTTTTTATATTTATAGTTATATTTGTATATATGGTCTTAAAAAATATTTTTGATCAAGCAACATAAAAATTATTTAAAACAAAGAGTTAGCATGTTCTTTCAAAACTCTTAAATTAAATTTCTAAGTTTGGCTTGGTTTTGTATTGCTATAATGAGAATATTTTCTACGAAATTACCTTAGAGTTATATATAAAAACGTTTTCTTGAGTAATAACTAGCTTCAATTAGATTGTCTAAAATTATCAAGTAAATATAGTTATTTACTGACTTTTTTAAATTGGCAAGTTGACCAAATTTTATGGGTATATTCACTTTAAACCCTCACGAGACTACAACTCGTCCATTAGGATAACCTAGGGGTTTAAAGGCTTGTTGTATGTGCTAAATACAACCGTGATTCCTGCGAAAGTAAGTTAGGATTTTTCTTTTTTTGCTAGAGGACTAACAAAAGTTTAGGTGTGAGGGTATTTGATAATCATATTTTTATTATAATTTTATACCCTCATTATCTATTTTACATGAATAAATATACCACTAATAATTATTTTTATCTTTAATTACAGGTTAATAAATAAATAATGAATAAAAGCCAAAAAGACTCTAACTTCCTCATTTCGTAACCTTTTATTGAAGCCCAGAATCAAGCCGAGTAGCCTGTAGAAGCCGGAGAAAATCAAAAATCCAATATGAAAAGAAATCATATTCAAAATAGTTGGCCACAAAGAAACGACGATATCTCCAAATCCGGAAGGCGAAATTTAACATATAATATATAAAAATCGCCTATCTCGATTAGACAAAGCTATTTATGAAGTCATAATTTGGATATAATGGATATCGATAGGGGCATCGATGCTCGCATCGATACCAACATCGATGCCTGCATCGATGCCAGTTTACTGTAGCGCGAGTCAATGGCTAACTTTGCTTGTCTTGGGACTCAAGTTTGATCCATTGGCTCTCATTCACTGATGTTTACTATAAATTGGGGTAGAGAGTGAGGGGTTGTAGGTGTGAAAAATTTTGTAACTTTATTTGGAGAGGAGGGTTACTCTTAATTGAGAAGACCTTCTAATTTTGTAACTTTTTGTTACAATCAATAAAAGAAATTTTTTACCCCTTCATATTTTTCTTTTCTTCTCTTTGTTTGATGATGATGATGAAGATGAAGATGGGATGAAGACAGAGATCAAGAGTGAGGTTTGCTTTCATCTTGAGGTTAGAACCCTCTTGGGTGGTAAATTTCCTCTTTGTTAATATTTTTATCTTTTTATTTTCTTGTATAAATAGCCAAGAGCCTAGAACCCTCTTGCCTTAGATTTATTTTATGCTTATAGAGTAGATTTATTTTTTTACATTTAATTCTTGAAATTTATTTTGTATTTTAGTTTTTACAATTTATTTTATAGTTAGATTTTTTTTGCACTATTCACCTTGAGGCTAGTACCCTCTTGGGATTAGTTTTTATTTTCATTTATTTTCATATTCTTTGATTCGTCTTGAGGCTAGAACCCTCTAGGGAATTGCCTTTTCTTTTGAGGTGGGTTCAATTCTACATTCCTCATATCTTTAATTGAACCATCATTCTTTTCTTTTCTTTTCTTTTTCCTTTTCTTTTATTTTCCTGATTTTTATTTTCTTCATTTTTCTTTTCTTTCCTTGTCATTTCATCTATCCTTTATCTATCACTCTTAATATCATTTTTTACACACAATCATTCTCATTCTCCCCATCTCTCCATAATCACATCTATCATCACTCCTAATTGTCATGCACACAACATAAGAACTAAATCTAATTTTCTCCTACAAACACATTCTTCATGGGATCGATAACTTTTTATACTATAATTTAATTAATTGTGCACTTGTAATTTTTGGTATATGTTTATGCCGCATCAGTGGTTCAGAGTTCGGCTTTTGGATCGGATCATCCAGGAAATCATACTTCGGCAGATTGAGTTTGGTTTTGGAGGAGGTTGTTATCTTTTGAAGATTAGATCTTGGCAACAAAGAGATCAGATCTTAGAGCATTACCCAGCAACAGAGAGTTTTAGCACTTAGCTATTAACTAAAATCTCGGTTCAAACAACTTTTTTCATAGAGTTTAAACTCGTTTTGAGTTCGTAAACTCGTTAAGAGTTATTTTTTATGTTTGCCACGCAAGTTAATCATTCCAGTAAAAGGAGACATTCAAATCGTCAATGGAGAGCAAACTCGACGCGAGCATTCGAGGGAGGCTGTGAAGCCCCAGGGTTCACACAAGGCTGCAGTCCAAGTTAAAACCCGGATTGTCATACCTGCCAGGCACCAAACACCATGCTATGACATGTTTTACCATCACAGTCACTATCTCTCTAGTGGAATCAACAAATAGGTGATGGTGCAAAACAGACAAATAATAGAAGTAGTACAAAATCAGATATGAACAGAAGAAGTATATCAATAAAATAGCCCAACTGAAATAGAATGAAAACATATCTGAGTCTGAAATACATCTTAATACAATGATCAAATAAAACCTCACTAGGGCACTCAGCCTCTACAAAATGAATACAACTCTAAAGTCTGAACAATAAACATAACTATACAGTGGAGCTTCAGCTACTAAGACTGTGCGACGGCGACTATGCTAGAACCCTGTCATCATGAGGCTCTCCGTAACTCTGATCCGCCTGAAAGAGACAATTTAAATAAAAAAACAACAATAAGAGCATCAGAGCGCTACAGCAAGATCACCTCTATCCACCCCCAGGAGAAGGGCTGCTAGATGAAGTGGAGGCTCTATCTATTAAGCATAGTCTACCTATATCATGTTCCACGTATCTAATAGAGTTAATATTTAGACACCTATAAGACGAGACGTAGTACGTCGAACGAAATAATCCAAACAAGGAAACCCTTATATATATAACATATGTCTCAAATTGTAGATCCCTAAATACTAATTCCAACTCTATGAATAAAAACAATACTCAAAAGAAATACTCCAAGCCTCGACCATATAAAACCAATGTCAAAATCTCGAACTACTTCTCAAGTAGTTGGCGTAATAATAAGAGAATATCATCCAACTCAAAAATCATCATAGGTCATATCCTGTATGCCACAAATCAAAAAAATATACCCTACTCATGGGTAATCTAACATGGGAGTAACTATAATTGATAATACATATATGTGTACATCTCCTTGTACAATAACGATACTCTTGTAATACTCTTACTCAAACATTCTGCGGCAATATGTTTATGTTCAATACATGGACTGCAAAAGCTTAAAGTCCAACACGAAGACTTCAATGGTTTATAGTCCAACACAAGGACTTCAACTACTATATGTTAAATAAAAAGAACTCAGATAAATGTCCAACACATGGACTTTATATGATAAATGCCCAACACATGGACTGTAACAGGTAAAAGCCCAACACATGGACTGTAACAGGTAAATGTCCAACACATGAACTATATGATTAAGGTCCAACACATGGACAGAAATGGGTAAATGGTCAATACATGGACTATATGATTAAGGCCCAACACATGGACTAAAATGGGTAAATGTCCAACACACGGGCCGCAATAGACAAATGTCCAACACATGGACTGCATACGATTAATATAATGCAATGAACAGATACAAGTGAAAGCATATATACTATTCACTCTCATACCCTAGTGAATAAATCTAAGACTCATGTCCGTAGTCAACTCATGTACACAAATCATAGATATTAAACAACAGTTAAGCATTGTATTATAACAATACAAGATCGAGAAACTCTCTCGAAAACCAAAACAAAGCCAAACAAACATTCACAGGCCAAAGACTGAGTGGCGGTCGACCGCACATGTACGGCGCCATGGCCTACCAAGGCCTCTGTCCTACACGCGGTCGACCGTCGCTCAGATCGTGGTCGACCGTGCTCGAAAATTTCAAAACGTGCAGGTTTCTACGTAGTGTTAAGTTCATGCCGACTTTGTGATTCAAACATGTTTAAAATATACTAAAACATATATAAAACATATAACAACACTTAAACTTTCATAATCACTTGCTGAAATTATCTCGAACATAAATCAAACTCTTGTGTTAATCTAATTAAGGTTTTTCAACCTAATTAACCAAATTCTTTAATTTAAAGCATGAAATTTTAACATATTAGATATAAGCATGATTGCCAAACATCTTAGAAAGATATACATTCATTAAATTATATTTTTTAACACTTAGGTATCACAAACCTAGGGTTTTCTCATCTTTAATCCACATGTAAACTCAATTAAATATCAAATTAGGGTTTAAACATGATTAGAACATGATTAACAAGATAAAAATGAAATTAAGGACAACCCTAATAATCATAATCATGTTTCTATTATAAACAGCAAGAAAAAACATGTAGAGCTAACATTTGTTTCAGATCTAACAATAAAAATCTAATCTTTTTCACATTAGATTAAGATCTAAGCATATAAACACAAATTAAACTTCTAAGCTAGTTATTTAACTATAGGGATGAGTTTGGATGCAAGTGATCTTACCATTGCACGTGAACAAGCCTCTTAAATGAACAACAAATGATCTCTCGACGCCAAACATCATAACTCCTTACCTTTCCTTCGACAAACACCCCGAGATCTCTCCCAAAACTCACAATTAGGGTTAGGGTTTGAGGAGGAAGATTGATGGTGTTAATCTCACGTGAAAGAGCGTTAAAAGAGCTTTAAAATGAGTATATATACATAGGGTAACAACTGGGTTCGGTATAAATAAAACCCAACCCGAAACAAACTTGGCAGAAACAGATTCGCCCAGCGGTCGACCACCGCGGTCGACTACGCAGGTTTATGGGCCGTGCTCATACTGGGGTTTGGTAAAAAGGCAATAACTTTCTCATCCGATTTCGGAATGAGGTGATCTAAGATTTGTTAGAAAGCTATTGAAATAACCTACAAATTTAATCTTTACACATTTCTAGATTCTGACTGCATCGATGTGTAAAATATAGAAACTCTCAACTGATCATTAATCCTAGATTTTTACTCCTTTGGCATTTGTGCATGTTTTGTGCATTTGCACTCATATTTTCACAAATATACATTGAATTGATCTCAAATCAATTCTTATCATACTCAAACATCAAAATATATTAGTTTTACATTCTTCCCCCCTTAAAAGAATTTTGTCCCTGAAATTCTGTAATCGTATCTTAGGAATTAATAATATGAGAAAAACACTAAGAGGAGATAATCCAGACAATGAAACCCTCTCGTACACATCTCATATCATTAATCCCTAGATATAAATCACTAGCAATATCTATGCTTAACAATCTATAATGCAAATACTCTCACTTAACCCCTAACTAAACGGAACTAGTACGTCGGGCGAAAAATCCAAACAAGAAACCCCTCATATATATACCATGTATTCTGAATGATTAGGAGCTAAGTGTTAATACCCCCATTCTAGCGTTAAGTATTAATATGACCATATAGAAAAATCAAAATCATAAACATCAATAAGCTATAACCAAATCATTTTACGCACTCGAATATGGGCGGGTAGTCACGACTCGTATCCTCCTCACGCTCCAAGAAGCCTCCTTAGCGCTTTTTCATCTCTATTGAACTTTAACTTAATGTATTACTTTATTTCTAAGCCTCTCATCCTCTCTAGTAAGAATACAACTCGTGATCTTCACGGTAGTTAAACCTATATGAAACTCAAATTTTTGGTACATCAATCACCCTCTACTGCTCCTTATCACGCAAATGCTTCTTAATCACCGAACCATGGAAAATATCGTGTATACTCGATATCGATGCTAAAAGATCTATCCGATACGAAATGGCTCCAAAATGTTTAACTCTCATGAACGGACTAATATACCTTGGGGTAAACTTTCCCCATCTACCGAGTCACTGAACTCATCTGCGGTATTTTTAATAAGACATAGTCCCTAATCTAGAACTCTAACGGTCATTGTCTCTGGTCTGCATAACTCTTCCAACGACTATGCGCTGCAAGAATGCTTTCTCGAATCTCTGCTACCTTCCATGTAGTCTGCCTCACAAGCTCATGTCTAAGCAATAAATTTTTTTGTAATTCTGCCTAATGAATAGCGGCAATCTATAATACCTCTAATCTTAACTGTCTGCTATGCCTGCAATGCCAACAACGGATGCTGCTCGTGTTCTACCTCCGATCTTGAAAAGATAAGGATGTCGTCGATAAAATGACTACGTACTGATTCTAACATGGATGGAAAACCCGGTTCATCAAATCCTTGAATATCACAGGTGCGTTGGTCAGCCCAAATAGCATGACAAGAACTCAAAAGACCCATATAGAGTCAGAAAATACGATTTTGGAAATATCCATTTACCACACTCACAACTGAAAATAACTAGAACGAAGATCAATCTTCGAGAAATGTTGCGCTCCCCATAGCTGGTCGAGCAAGTCATAAATCCTCGACAGTGGATACCTGATCCTGGTAATGACTTGCTCAACTCACGATAATCTATACATAATGCATGTTACCGTCCTTCTTCTCCATAAAGAGGACCGGTGCTCCTAAAAAATGACTCCTAACAATAAAACCCAGAGTTAACAACTCATCTAGCTGAGTCTGTAGCTCCCTCATCTCAGCGGGTGCCATATGATATGATAGGGTGCTCGGAATATCGGTACGGTGTCTGCTGGTGTACTACGACAATCCTTTGCTCTATGTTTGATCTTGTTATAATTATATCATGTATCCCGAATCTTGTGCTGCTGCATCGCTATCGAATCATGTTGTGCTCTCTTCTTATAACGTCTTTATTGCAGATGGTAAAAATTCTTACCCCACTGTTGTGTCCTCTAGATCCCATAATAGGTTTCTTGCCCTTGTTATTTCCATCATGCTAGTCTTAATTTTATAATTAACTATAGACATATCTCACTCCTTTAATCGAACTAGCTCTAACTGCTTGACGAAGAAGTAAACAAATTTTTTCCAAATAAGTGATATTCATTGTCCCGGCAAAAATATGAAATCGTAGCTATCTTTTACTGTTATTCCCCAGTGATGTCCTCTATGCTGAATATTTTTAACCTCTGGTTTGGTACTGATTCTACGTTAAAAAATTTCACATATTCTTTTTATTTATAAGCTGCACATGAATCCGGTGTGCCCTACACTATGGCATTCTCAGTGTCTGATATCTTTACTATTCTTACAAAGCTAAGCCTCCTACTCTGCGGCTCTATTAATAGCTGGTTGTGGTGATGATGAAATCATAGGTATTACCTCTTCAATAGGCATGACTGGTACAATTGGTGGTGCAACTCCAGAAAATAATACTACTGGCGAAAACGGATGCGTCTCTCGCTCCTCGAGTGTTACAAAATCTTACTGCAAACGGTGCCATAAAGTCGATCAAATACTATAGAGCCTGCTACGGCTCGGGCTTTGCTTGCCCAGCTCTCCAGATACGAGTTTTATCTCGACCGCATCCTCGTCCCAACATTTATAATATCAAGATGAGAGCTTAATGAACATAGTAATTGAGATCATAAATATATATATATATATACATAACGTATCACAATATGTATTCATAATATATAATATTCACGCAAATACTTTAAATTAACATAAAATAATTGTTATAAAAAAATTCTGAAATTTTGAGATATACGCACATATCGTTCTCACTCTTTCTAGGAAATTCTTAGCGGACTCTATATATGAATCCTAAGAAACTCTATCCTAGATCCATAATTTAACACAGGAATGATCCTAAGGATATTGAAACCGGTCTCTGATACCAACTATGATGCCCCAGGGTTCACAAAAGGCTGCAGTCCAAGGCTAAACCCGGATTATCAAACCTGCCAAGCACCAAACACCATACTATGATATGTTTCACCATCACAGTCACTATCTCTCTAGTGAAATCGACAAATAGGTGATGGTACAAAACAATCAAATAATAGAAGTAGTAAAAAATCAGATATGCACAGAAGAAATATATCAATAAATGAGCCTAACTGAAATAGAATAAAAATATCTCTGAGTCAGAAATACATATCAATACAATGATCAAATGAAACCTCACTAGGGTACTTAGCCTCTACAAAATGAATACAACTCTAAAGTCTGAACAATAAATATAACTATACTGTAGAGCTTTAGCTACTAAGACCGTGCGACAGCGACTATGCTAGAACTTTGTCATCCTGCGGCTCTCCGAAACTCTGATTCGCCTAAAAGAGACAATTTAAATAAAAAAAGAACAATAACAAGAGCGTCAGATCGCTACAGCAAGATCACTTCCATCCGTCCCCAAGGGAAGGGCTGCTAGATGAAGTGGAGGCTCTATCTATTAAGTATAGTCTACCTATATCATTTTCTTCGTATCTAATAGAGTTAATATTTAGACACCTACAAGACAAGGTGCAGTATGTCGAGCGAAATAATCCAAACAATGAAACCCTCATATATATAATATATGTCTCAAATTGTAGATCCCTAAATACCAATTCCAACCCTATGAATAAAAACAACACTCAAAAGAAATACTCCAAGCCTCAACCATATAGAACCAATGTCAAAATCTCGAACTACTTCTCAAGTAGTTGGCGCAATAATAAGAAAATATCATCCAACTCAAAAATTACCATAGGTCATATCCTGTATGCCACAAATCAAAAAAATGTACCCTACTCATGGGTAATCTAACATGGGAGTAACTACAACTGATAATACATATATGTGTACATCTCCTTATACAATAACGATACTCTTGTAATACTCTTACTCAAACATTCTGCGGCAATATGTTTATGTTTAATACATGGACTGTAAAAGTTTAAAGTCCAACACGAAGACTTCAATGGTTTATAGTCCAACACAAAGACTTCAACTACTATATGTTAAATAAAAACAACTCAGATAAATGTTCAACATATGGACTGCATATGATAAATGCCCAACACATGGACTGTAACAGGTAAAAGCCCAACACATGGACTATAATGGTTAAATGTCCAACACATGGACTATATGATTAAGGTCCAACACATGGACTGAAATGGGTAAATGTTCAATACATAGACTATATGATTAAGATCCAACACATGGACTAAAATGGGTAAATGTCCAACACATGGGCCGCAATAGACAAATTCCAACGTATGGACTACATACGATTAATATCATGCAATGAATAGATACAAGTAAAAGCATATATACTATTCACTCTCATATCCCAGTGAATAAATCTAAGACTCTTGTCTGTAGTCAACTCATGTACACAAATCTTAGATGTTAAACAACACTTAAGCATTGTATTATAACAATACAAGATCGAGAAACTCTCTCGAAAACCAAAACAAAGCCAAACAAACATGCATAAGCCAAAGACTGAGTAGCGGTTGACCGCACATATACGGCGGTCGACTACGGCGGTCGACTACGGGTTTACAATTTCCTTCCTGCCCCTTAAAGAATTTTGTCCCCATGAAATTCTGTAATCGTATCTTAGGAATTAATAATATGAAAAAAACACGCTAAGAGGAGATAATCCAGACAATGAAACCTCTCGTACACATCTCATATCATTAATCCCTAGATATAAAATCACTAGCAATATCTATGCTTAACAATCTATAATGCAAATACTCTCACCTTAACCCCTAACTAAAGGAACTAGTACGTCGGGCGAAAAATCCAAACAAGAACCCCTCATATATATACCATGTATTCTGAATGATTAGGAGCTAAGTGTTAATACCCCATTCTAGCGTTAAGTATTATATGACCATGATAGATAAAAAATCAAAATCATAAACATCAATAAGCTATAACCAAATCATTTTACGCCATCGAATATGGGCGGTAGTCACGACTCGTATCCTCACTCACGCTGCCAAGAAGCTGCCTTAGCGGCTTTTTCAATCTCTATTGAACTTTAACTTAATGTATTACTTTATTTCTAAGCCTCTCATCCTCTCTAGTAAGAATACAACTCGTGATCTTCAACGGTAGTTAAACCTATATGAAACTCAAATTTTTGGCTAACATCAATCACCCTCTACTGCTCCTTATCACGCAAATGCTTCTTAATCACCGAACCATGGAAAATATCGTGTATACTCGATATCGATGCTAAAAGATCTATCCGATAAGCGAAATGGCTCCAAAATGTTTAACTCTCATGAACGACTAATATACCTTGGGGTAAACTTTCCCCATCTACCGAGTCACTGAACTGGCATCTGCGGTATTTTTAATAAGACATAGTCCCTAATCTAGAACTCTAACGGTCATTGTCTCTGGTCTGGGCATAACTCTTGCAACGACTATCGCTGGGAAGAATGCTTTCTCGAAATCTCTGCTACCTTCCATGTAGTCCTGCCTCACAACTCATGTCTAAGCAATAAATTTTTTTGTAATTCTGCCTAATGAATAGCGGGCAATCTTATAATACCTCTAATCTTAACTGTCTGCTATGCCTGCAATGCCAACAACGGATGCTGGCTGCGTGTTCTACCTCCGATCTTGAAAAGATAAGGATGTCGTCGATAAAATGACTTACGTACTGATTCTAACATGGATGGAAAACCCGGTTCATTCATAATCCTTGAATATCACAGGTGCGTTGGTCAGCCCAAATAGCATGACAAGAACTCAAAAGACCCATATAGAGTCAGAAAATACGATTTTGGAAATATCCATTTACCACACTCACAAACTGAAAATAACTAGAACGAAGATCAATCTTCGAGAAATGGTTGCGCTCGCCCCCATAGCTGGTCGAGGCAAGTCATAAATCCTCGACAGTGGATACCTGAATCCTGGTAAATGACTTGCTCAACTCACGATAATCTATACATAATGCATGTTACCGTCCTTCTTCTCCATAAGAGGACGGTGCTCCTAAAAAAATGACTCCTAACAATAAAACCCAGGCAGTTAACAACTCATCTAGCTGAGTCTGTAGGCTCCCTCATCTCAGCGGTGCCATATGAATATGATAGGGTGCTCGGAATATCGGTACGGTGTGCTGCTGGTGTACTACGACAATCCTTTGCTCTATGTTTGATCTTGTTATAATTATATCATGTATCCCGAATCTTGTGCTGCTGCATCGCTATCGAATCATGTTGTGCTGCTCTTCTTATAACGTCTTTATTGCAGATGGTAAAATTCTTACCCGCCACTGTTGTGTCCTCTTAGATCCCATATAGGTTTCTTGCCCTTGTTATTTCCATCATGCTAGTCTTAATTTTATAATTAACTATAGACATATCTCACTCCTTTATCGAACTAGCTCTAACTGTTAACGTGTAGGTTTCTGCACAGTGTTAAGTTCATGCCGACTTTGTGATTCAAACATGTTTAAAACATACTGAAACATATATAAAATATATAACAACACTTAAACTTTGATAATCACTTGCAGAAATTATCTCGAACATAAATCAAACTCTTATGTTAATCTAATTAGGATTTTTCAACCTAATTAACCAAATTCTTTAATTTAAAGCATGAACTTTTAATATATTAAACATAAGCATGATTTCCAAACATCTCGGAAAGATATACATTCATTAAATCATATTTTTTAACACTTAGGTATCACAAACCTAGGGTTTTCTCATCTTTAATCCATATGTAAACTCAATTAAATGTTAAATTAGGGTTTAAACATGATTAGAACATGGTTAACAAGATAAAAACGAAATTAAGAACAACCCTAATAATCATGTTCACGTTTCTATTATAAACAACAAGAAAAATCATGTAGATCTAACATTTGTTTTAGATCTAACAACAAAAATCAAACATTTTTCATATTAGATTAAGATCTAAGCATGTAAACACAAATTAAACTTCTAAACTAGTTATTTAACTATAGGGATGGGTTTGGATGCAAGTGATCTTGCCTTTGCACGTGAACAAGCCTCTAAAACGAACAACAAATGATCTCTCGATGCCAAACATCACAATTCCTCGTCTTTCCTTTGACAAACACCCCGAGATCTCTCCCAAAACTCACAATTACAATTAGGGTTTGAGGAGGAAGGTTGCTGGTGTTAATCTCACGTGAAAAAGGGTTAAAAGAGATTTAAAACGAGTATATATACATAAGTTAACAACTAGGTTCGGTATAAATAAAACCCAACCCGAAACAAACCTGGCAGAAACAGATTCGCCCAGCGGTCGACTGCCGCGGTCGACTGCGCAGGTTTATGGGCCGTACTCAGACTGGGGTTTGATAAAAAGGCTATAACTTTCTCATCCGATTTCAGAATGAGGTGATCTAAGATTTGTTGGAAAGCTATTGAAGAAACCTACAATTTTGGTCTTTACACTTTCCAGATTCTGACTACATTAACGTGTAAAATATAGAAACTCTCAACTGGTTGTTATTCCCAGATTTTTACTCTTTTGGCATTTGAGCATGTTTTGTGCAATTGCACTCATATTTTCACAAATATATATTGAATTGATCTCAAATCAATTCTTATCATACTCAAATATCAAAATATATTATTTTCACCATATAACATATTTATCATTATTTATCATAAAATATTCAAATTTACGGGGTTTTACAGAGGCACTTCATCGCCACTGTGAAGAACCCAGAATTAAAGAAAGGGAAGGATTTATATTGATTCTCTTCTCTTTTATAATTGAAAATTCAAATTGTAGTCAGTTAGAGATCGAGAGAGTTATAAATATTCTTTTTCTAAGCAATTAGAGGGAATAAATCAAATTAAATTCTTTCAATCGTCTTCTTACAAATTTTCCAAAAAACACTCCAATAAAACTTGAAGAGGAAGCCGCCAAATCTTGTCGAATCGCCTCTAAGTTCCCTTGATGTGCTTCGATGAATTTTCACAATGTGTAAGAACTATCAAATGAATCAAGCTTGTTAGAAAATGATGAGTCAAAAGTATTATGCAAAAATTCTAACAAGAGCTTGTTCATGGTAAACATTTTATGATTATTTTTACTCTACTTGGATTTCTCTAATATATATATATATATATATGAAAGCAATATACAAATGTAATCAAAACTAGATTAGCAATATATGAAAACTTGGATCTTTAACTCAAGGCGATTAAACCTTAAATCAAAGAGCATCAAGCTCTAATACCAATTGTAAAGCCCTAATGCCACTAGGAAAGAACCTAGAGGGGGGTGAATAGGGTTTATGCTAATCTAATCCGATTTAATTCTAATAAAACTAATTAACAAATATTATAGCAAATTAGATATGCAACAAGATATATATGTAAGGATATACAAACAAGGGTAAGTAAACTATAAACAAATACAAATTAGATATGCAACAAGATATATATGTAAGGATATACAAACAAGGGTAAGTAAACTATAAACAAATACAAACAATATAGTGGATAAATTAGACAATAGGATATACAAACAAGGGTAAGTAAACTATAAACAAATACAAACAATATAGTGGATAAATTAGACAATGAAAGAATGGCGATAGAGATAAACAAAATATAAGTGCACAAGCCAAACTCAAACACACAAAAATTGATCACGGAGTTCAAACCTTCCGTTCTACGTCTCCGCTCCCCACTCCCAGGGAGAAATCCACTATTACACCGGGTTTTTAACGCTCATTCGAAAACGTTTACACATCACACTTGGTTTTCTAGCTTACTGAAAACTTTATAATCAACACTCTACACTCTAAGTGTTGGTCTCTAGCCTGTATCTGCCTCAAGTGCTCGGATTTACAACCTCTCCCTAGGCTTTACTACCGACGTCACTCCTCTTGGAATGAAACTGTCTCTCACCACACACTCCCCTCGGTGTATAAGTGTATTACAAAGTGTATCCTCACAATAAAAGCTCAATACAATAATTTGTTCACTAAAATGGATGAGAACATAAATAAGCTCACTGTCAAGGCACAACCCCACAACCCAAATATACATGTATGAAAATACTAAAGCTCAATGGTTGTGTGTGTAAGCAATGAGTAAAACAAATCTAAACTCAATATAAATCTTGCTTTAAAAATAATAATTAACAAACAAATAAATATAAAGCTAGAAAGAGCTTAGGAAAAATAGATTAAGAGTGAGAGAGAGAATGGAATAAAGCCCAAATACCAAAGATTATATCCTCTTGCTCTTGTGAAAATCTCTTCATAAAAAAAACTTGAAACAAACACTAAAAACAAACTTAAACCCTTGTTAAACTTTTGTAAACTTGTATAAACAATTTTCTTAAGTGGCTCAGAAGTTATGAGGCATGGGGTATATATAGGATCATAAGGGAATCCCTAAAAACCAAGAAAACAAGGCACGAAGACCAAAAAATCAAAAACAGAACAAAGCTGGAAAAGTTAGTCGTCGGGCTATCAGTCGACTGATATTGTTCATCAGTCGACTGATGAGCTGACCGTTAGAGTCAGCCCAATACCTCATCGGTCGATTGATGACCTCGTCAGTCAACTGATAGCTTATCAGTTACAAAAACAAAAACTTTTGCAATTCTAGACGAGTTTATCAGTCGACTGATAACAAGTTATCTGCCTGATTAAAACAGTAAATCTAATTTTTAAAGTGCCTTTAAAAATAGTAATAAATTTTGAAAAATATAAAACTTTGAAAAATGTTTATAAACATGATAATAAACATTTTACAAAAAGAATTATTGAATTGCACTTCCCATTTATAAAATATTATCATTTTGCAAAACTTGGTCAAAACATGAAACACTTGTTTTTTATATTTTGAATTAAACAATGTTTTGACATGTTATAAAATATTTTTATAGACTTGATAAAAGATGTAAAATATAGTTATGAAGTCTACAAACTAAAAATTCAATATTATGCAAAAATAAAGTTTTGCACAATATATGCATTTGACAAAATGATAAATATGAAATATATACATAGAAACTAATAAAATGTGTGTGTATATGATATTGAGCTTAGAGTATTTAACACACAAAGCATAAACCTAAAACTAAATTACCCAAGCTATCTTGATCTTCAATTTGAGCTCGTCTTGGTAAACTATGCGGATGAAGCTTGATCTTAAATTTGTCTTGAATGTGCAATAGCTTTATACTGATATTCCTTCCATCCTCCAATAGATATGATCGTGAAAGCTTGATTTCATCCAACCTCTAACTTTGATATTTGTGTAGATTACCTAACAAAACAAATGCAAGCACTTGACGTATAATGTTAGGCATTGTTTGTAATTATTAAAACAAGATTAGGGAGTAGGCTCATAACCATGAGGCTAGCAGTTAGATCGTCGGAGAGATGTTGCGAGGGGGAGCCTCAGCAACAATTGGGGGAGAATCATCACCTTGGGCCTTCTTCGGATCTAAAGACCAATGAACCTTCTTCGAAGGAGAGATCTTCCAACAGTTGTGAGGGGAGGAGGATCCATAAGTGGAGGATGAGAGGTACTCCTTAAACTTCTGTTGGACGAACTCATACATGACCTCTGCATCAATCGAGATCTTGATCTTCGGTTGCGACACGACAGCCTCGGTAAAGAGGTTGTTGGCTCTCACTGTGGTCGCCAGCGTCTTTGCATCGAAAATCATTTTCATTGTCAAACCCATTACAACGTTTATCATTTACACAGATTCAAAAGAGTTAATCTTTTTATAATATTTCTCGTTACAACAAAAACAAAAAAAAGAGATTTCCTGGAAATACACACAGAGAACGTTTATCGGTCGCTACTTGCATGAGATCTTTGCCTGTGTTGGAGACGCTTTGATCCGTGGACCACCGATTCAAGATCTATGTTGATCGTGAAGAAGGCTTAGTGTTCTTATTTCAACGAGGAAACTAGAACAGAAGTAAATATCTCAGCGATGTGAGATAAATACTCTTCTCAAGATCAAAACAATGGTTTGATCTTAAGGGGATGAATAAAAGCACGCAGATCTCTCAAAATCTTCTCTTTATGTATAAGAATTCGTCAAGATCTCGCCTTACTCTATGAAAGTCATGGCTCTTCTCTGAAAATTGTAAGTTTTCTCGCACGTATGTTAGTACCTTTCACAAATGCACGAATTAGGGTATTTATAGGCCTCAAATACTATGTTTGTGGATAAGATCTAATGATCTGGTCATATCCTCAGTTAATAACGATTCTCCAGCGTGTAAGGATACTCCTAAGGCAGTTAGGAAGCCACTGGACGGCATGAATCTTGAAAACTTATCAAAAATGTGTCGTGGGAGTCTGACTGGGCGAAACACACTTTGTGTCTCACCGGTGAGACATATTATTATATCACGTAGGTGAGACACACTGATGCATGCCTCGTTCCGCGTTCCGTTAATTTGCACGTTCTGTCTTTTCACACGTTCCTTTGCTTCCTTTTTGGTATTGGATGATCTTCTTTGACTCAAATGATTATGTTAATCGTATCTTCTTCGTCTTGAGTTGTATCCGAGAACTTATAGGCAATTTTTTACGCCCACATGATTATGTTGCATTCTAGATTTTTTTTAAGGGTTATGATTTTGATGGAATGTCGAAGGTTAGAGTAAAACTAGTTTTAAGTTGTGAATAAACTTCTATCCTTGATTATCCTATTAATAAGAATATTGAATCATCAAACATTTGGCATAAACGTCTTGGTCGTGTCAACTTTAATTTTGTAAAAAGAATGATGAATCTTGATATGGTTCCAAAACACTCTATAGATCACAGAAAAAAATGTCAAGTATGTTAACAACTAAACAAACAAGGAAACATTTTCATTCTATTGATAGAAATTTAAAGTTGATTGATTTAATTCATACTGATATTTGTGAATTTAATAGTGTTTTGACCAAAGACATGAATAAATATTTTATCACCTTTATATATGATTATAGAAAATATTGTTTATATTTGCTTGCTTTAAAATAAAATGAGGCTCAAGAAAAGTTTATCATTTTTAAGAATGCAGCTGAAACTCAAACTGGCAAGAAACTTAAAAGGTTAAGATCTGATAGAGGAGGATAATATACATTGAATCAGTTTACTTTTCTATGTCTATCTTTTGGCATAGTACATGAGGAAACTGCTCTTTATTCTCCCCAGTCCAATGATGTTGCAGAATGAAAAAATAAAACCTTGAAAGATATGATTAATAGTCTACTTAGAAGTTCTAGACTTCCTAAATATATGTGGGGAGATACTCTAAATACGACTTGTCATATTCTGAATAGAGTCCCACTGATACATAAGAAAAATAGTCCATTTAAACTTAGAGAGATCAAAAGTCTAGCTTGAAATACATTAAAGTGTGGGAGTGTCTTACAAAAATACTAATCACATAACAAAAGAGGAAAAAGTTAGGTCCTAAGGCAGTGGACTTTATCTTTTTAGGTTATGTGGAAAACACCTATACGTTGGAGATTCTTATTAATCAAGTCTGAAATCCCTAGAGTAGATGTTAATAGAATTATTGAATTTCATGACTCAATATTTTTTGAGGATGTTTTTGTTGGACCCTAGAGGGGGGTGATTAGGGTCTTAAGGCAATAATCGCACAATAAAATGAAGACAAAGCAATACACCATAAATGAAAAGCTAAAGTAAAAGAGAGAAGTTTAGAAATTGTTATCCAAGTGACACGATGTATTCACGAGGTTCGGTCCTCCGACCTACGTCTCCTCTCCCCACTCTCAAGGAGAATCCACTACATAACCCGGTTTGGAAGCCGGAACTTTTTCTACACAACGATCTCCACGAGAGCTCGCAACCACACAATTAATCTCCACGAGATCAAGTTCACAACAGTAGTAAATGATGTAAAATCTCTCTCTTTACAGTAACCCTATGGTAAGGATAAAGATTACACTTGAAGCTTGGGATGTGGGCTTTGAAATAGTGAAAGCAAATAAAAGTTGAAGCTCTTTCAAAATAATAAACTTGAAAATAAGAGTTTTGCAATAAAAGCTTAGATCTGAAGTAGTCGGGGTTGTTGGGTATTTATAGGGAAAGTAACCAAAACCCCAAAGAATCAGACAAAATCCCCTAAAAACTAGATTTCTAAATCTGTACAAAAATAGTCGTTACAGTACCCATCAATCGACTGACGAGAAGCATCAGTCGATTGATGAGCTGGTCGTTGTATATAATTTTTAGCTTATCAGTCGACTGACGATCAGTTTAGTCAACTGACGATTTCGTCAGTCGACTGGTCAGTCGACCAAAACAGAATAGAGACTTATTGATGATTCCAGGTATTTTCATCGGTCGACACATCAGTCGATTGATTTCATCAGTCGACTGATAACAAGTTATCAGCCTGAAATAATTTTGAAATGGAGTTTTGTAGCCCTGTTAAAAATAGTAAATAAATTCCAAAAATTATGAAACTTTGTAAATAGTTTATAAACATTTTAACAAACTTGTTAAAAAAAGGAATTTTGCAAAAAAGTCCTTGTATTTGTGAAAATCACTGTTTTAGCAAAAGTAGCAAAATACGAGTTTTTGAAAGTGTGCAAGTGGGTTATCCCATGAGCTTCAAATGTAATCAACTAACTACTTACCTACATGTTAGCACTAGAGAGAAAATAAAAATAGCAAACATCTCTCGCATAGAAGATATTCATTGCTTTTGAGTTGATGAAGCTTCTCATTGCATATAGTGTTCTTGATAAACATTGCTTCATCACTTTGTCTCCGTCTCCTTTAGATGTCATCGTTGTAGCTCATATTCCATCCAATACTCCATATATAGTACTAATAGGCTTGATATATATATATTATCTATAATGTCACTCAACAAGCAATTAGTACCGATAATGGTGGTTGTAAATCATCATCAAAACATAAGGGCTAACAGTTTTCCCTATGAAAACTAGAATGCCTCAAAATGTTTGTAATGAAGATCTCGTCTCTGTCTTGACTTCCATTCCTTATCATGCAAAAAAGGATGATAAATATAGGGGCAGAAGGTTCTAAATTCATATCTGAAAGATCAAATGCTTTAGATGACCCTAGAAGAAGAAAGAGAGCAAGGATTGTCAATGATTTTGGAAGTGACTTTATCACTTAAAATATCATGGAGGATCCTACTTCCTACCAATCTACTATGGCTTTAAAAGAGGCCAAGCAGTGGAGGGATGCTATCAAAAGTGAGATGGATTCTATTATCTGTAATAAGATATGAGAATTAGTTGATCTCCCTCTTAGGTGCAAGATAATTGGATATAAATGGATCTTTAAAAGAAAACTAAAACCAGATGGAACCGTAGAAAAGTTTAAGGCCAGACTTGTTACCAAGGGATTTAAACAAGTTGAAGGAATTGATTTCTTTGACATGTACTCTCCAGTTGCATGAATGACTACAATCAAATGCTTATTGCATAAGCTTCCATGTATGATTTCACAATCCACCAAATGGGTGTGGAAATTGTTTTTCTCCATGGTTTTTTAAAGAAGAGATTAATATTGATTAACTTGAGGGATTTGTAGCACCTGGAAATGACAAGAAAGTATGTAAACTGGTGAAGTTTCTATATGGACTTAAACAAGTTCATAAATAATGGCATAAAAGGTTTGATACAACTATCGCTGCTTTTGGTTTTGAAATGGTTGAGTCTGATAGGTGTGTTTATAAAAAAGCAAGAGGTGATTCATGTATTCTTCTATACATTTATGTTGATAATATTCTATTGTTTGGATCAAACAATCGGATAATCAATGAGACTAAGTCATTCTTAAGTAGTAAGCTTGATATGAAGGACATAAGAGTTGCTGACGTGATTCTTGGCCTAAAACTAATTAGATCAGTTGAGGGCATATCAATTTCTCAATCTCACTACATTAGAAAAATTATTGAGAAATTTGGCTATAAGAATTGCAAATTCATCAAAGCTCCATACAATCCTTCGGTGACTTTCTATAAGAATGTAAGCTGAGATATTATCCAATCATTGAAAGTTTGATATATCTTGCAAATTGTACAAGACCGAATATATCTCACTCAGTTTTACACTAGTTGTCCAAATATGACTCATTAGGAGGCTTTGGATAGGATACTTCGGTTACTAAAAGGAACTATTCCCTTGAAATGTATTATGATGGATTCCCTCCCGTTCTGGAGAGGTACAGTGATGCTAGCTGGATTGTTGTGGGATCAGATAGCAATAATTGTACAATGTATGTATTTACCTTGGGTTGAGACAGTCACCTAGAGGTTTGTCAAACAGACTATTTTGTCTCAGTCTATTTTTTTAGGCTGAGTTGTGTGCTTTAGATACTACTGATTTGCAAGTTGAATGGCTTAAGGGCTTATTTCTTAGTTGCCCATGATTAGCAAGCTTATTCTTACAATCTTTATGCATTGAGACAATATGACCATAATTGCAAGGATTAAGAGTTCAAAATATAACTGCAAGACTCGAAGTCATATTCAAGTACGCATAAAGACCATGAAAAAAATTTGTGAATGAAAGAGTGAAAGCTGTAGATTTCATCAAGTCCAAGGACAACACAACAGGCCCCTTTACAAAAAGACTTGAGTTGTCACTAGTTCTTAAATCTAGGTTGAGGAGGGGACTGAAATCCTTACTTAACTCATCGTACCAACCCAACCTATCTGAGTGGAGATTCCACAAAGTAGGTTCAATATGGTAACAAGAAGCTGTTGGGTGAATTGAACACCAAATTATAGGTTAATACTTAGTATCTGAGTCTATTCTCATGTATACCTAGAATATTTTATTAACTGCTAGTATAGTAAGAGTGTTTGACTCTGAATGGGATCAAGTCTTTAAGACATGATGCAAGCAACGCATCCGTGGAGATGCGCTACTATGTGAATATGATTATGTGGCCATATTTAGAGGAAATGGGCTATTCCTTGAAAATGTTCATGAAAAGGATAAGGACACATGGGGATAATGCGTTAAACTTAAAGATTGTTGTTATAGCCTATATCGTGTCATTACCAATGAACATCACCACATCAAAGGTTCAAGTTCAAGGCTTAGTTTCACTTTGTGTCTATGGTGATAAAATGGATAACTATATGGAAGGTTCTATCGGAAGATAGCCTCTCCGAAAGTATGATATGTTTACTCTCCTTTAGTTTCAGCTATGGCATTGTAGGGGATTGTTTATATAAATGAATAATGGAAGATTTATATAGAAGGATGCTATTTATATGGTTGGATTCTGTAGATGAAAAATAAAAGATGTTTAAATAAAGATGTGAAGATGCACACTTGTGTTAGTATGCTAGCGAGCATACAAGCGAGCGAGCACTTGCACATACTTTTTTGCATATGCTGCATTAATCAAGCCTAAACGTGTTATATGTTATGAATATTACAAGGTTTGAATGATAGTTAATGCAGACGTTACAAATGTTGTAGTAACTGACCATTCAAAGCCTTGTCTGATCCCTCAGCTCACCAAAACCCTATATAAAGGGCCTCCTCTATTCATTTGAGAGACAGAAAAAAATCAATCTCTTTTGTTGATTTTTTTCTACAATCCTCTAACTTGTTATGTAAAATTCTAGTTTTTGGAGACTCCGGTGAAGTGAAATAACAGTCGAGGTGTTCAATAGAAGATAGCGCTTCTTTGGACTGTAGTTGTCTCATCCTCGAAAGTATCGTGCAAGCCCAGTGCTACCATATGTAGTGCATAATTTTTTAAGGCCAGTCCTCTGTTCAGAGGACGATTTAGCATTTCTATAATGTATCTCTTCTTTAAGTGTTCTGTTATCGTAATATTAACTTTCTACTCTATGTCTTAATTCCTATATTGTTTGTTCTAGTCTTTGGATGTATCCTAATGTCTGGATCAGTTTTTACCAGCACTTTTCCTTACGAATACCTCCTTTTACCTCCATCTGTGTCGTGTTTGCATCCTAGTTAGAGGACTTGATTCCCCTTTTTCATATATGAGGCTAAATTTTGTTGGGAGATATTCTCGTCCACTGAAATATATGACTAACACCATTAAGGGTTTCTACGAAACTTTTTGTGTAGCCAATTAAAATATTTGCATTTCATTCACCAATTGAGAATTACGAGTACATAAAAATTCCCAATGAAGTTTTTTTTCTTGTCAAAACTTTTGAAAATGTTTGGGGGTGTTTTGGGATGCCCCAAAACATTTTTTAGGGGTGGGTGGGGGCATTTCTATATTTCAAGGGTGTTATCTCAAAATAGTCAAAATTAAGGGGGTTTTGTGAAATTTAATATCTATATGTATCTGTGGTGTGTGTGTGTGTGTGAGGGTATTGTATATGAGGATACTGACATGGGAGACCCACCCCGATATGACTAGCAGGGATCTCACATAGCATTGAGCTGGCAGCCCATTTTACAGAATGGGCTGTCAGCTCATAAATATTTTTTCATATATATATATATATATATATATATATATACTATAGAAGAGAAGAGAGACGGAGAGGCAAAAACTCAGGGGAGGAGTGAGGCGGGGTCGTACAACTTAAGGGAGTGAGTAAAAAATTATCCACCAAATTTTAAGCCACTATATGCCTAGTATTATTGATGATATGAAAATGCTTTTATGGTTAATAAGAATGAGGAGTGGCTACGGAGTTCGGTGACATCAATTAAGTTGATAGGAAGTTCTCAATATATACATAATTACAATATATATTATTATATTATATATATATATATATATACGATAGAGACGAGACGAGAAGTGAGAGAGGATGGTATGCTTTGGTACCGAAGCACAAAAAATTTGTTTGGGTTACTAAGTGACAATCTCCTCCACTCATTAAAATGGTTGGATATCCCATGCACTTATTAAATGAAATGTGGATCCCCAGTTGACATTGAATGAGGGGATTGTGCCACTCACTACCAAGCACAATTATGTATTTAGTACCAAGCCAATACTCATATATACTATATATATATATATATATTTGAGATTAATGGGTATCCTTGTCATAGGAGGGATTTCCTTCCTTGACGCCTCTAAAAAATCACATGACTTGAACGACACATTTATGATGATCCGTTCCGATTGAACTGAATCTACATATTCGTAAAACCCCAACACACAAGTTTGGGGTGAATCGTGTCGTTTGACCCATCCATCGAGCCATGTGAAAAGTTATATTCCATTCAAACCGTTTAAAATGATACGACGTGGGATGACAGGATCAAACGACGACGGGTTCACCCCAAACTTGGTATGTTAGGGTTCTTGAATATCTAGATCAAGTATCAACGGAACGGTCTATCCAAAATATTGCCAATCAATGTGATTTTAGAGGCGTCATAGGAGCGAATCCCCTCCTATAAAGGATACTCATTAATTATATCTCTCTCTCTCTCTCTTCTATATATATATATATATTATATCTATATATTATATATATATATATATAATATAGAGAGACGAGAAGAGAGAGAGAGAGAGAGATTGCATATCCTCCATATGCCAAAGTGGCGGTCGTTTTGAGCTACATGTGTGATTGTTACGGGGACAAAATTGTTATTTCTTGCCTCCACGTGTAGCTTGGCCTACTCGCATGCGAATGATTGTAAGAAGATGCATATTCTAATATATATACCAATATAGGTTTCCCTGATGTGGACATCCATTCAATAATTTGTGTTAGTACAGTAGTAAAGCTATTTTCTTAGTTTTTTGTTTTTATTTTTATTTTTTACTAAATTTTTGTTAAGAATATTGCAGTGGTATAATTTATCTAATTTTTACGGCATTACCTCCTAACTTATTGTATTATAATTTGGTTACAAGGCATACATCCTAGATGCATGCTTCATATTCTTTATTCAGTCAGCATTCATGGTTGCAGGCTCAAATTCCATACATAAATAGTAATGTTATTGAGATCTTCTTAATACGTGTCAAATTTAATTTCCATTATATTTCACGGTAGGAAAGTTGTCATTGATGCTCGTGTAATATTATTTGCTCTATTATCTTTCATTGGGGATGATAGATCTATTCTCTATCCAACAAAGTTATGTGTTGTGGGTCCAGCCCAATTGGGGCCTACAATGACTAGGTCAAATTACTTGAATCCTATTCAGAAAAGGATTAATATGAACCAATTCATAATTTGAATAGAAAGGGAGGACTTAGAGATAAATTTTAATTATTAAAGGAATTGGGCACATAACATCCATCACCCCGGAATTTGTTTTTTGCATGAACAGTAACCCAAGTGTACTGTAGAGGGACTGCACAAATTTCAAGGGGAGAGAGAGAAAAAGGGAGAGGGAGAGAGAGAGAGAGAGATAAGTTGAGATTCCGGGTAGCTCAATTGTCCAATTGTAGTGATTCAAAATCTCAAAGGTAGCTCAATTGTCCAATTGTAGTGATTCAAAAGTCATTCTCTTCAGAACAACGACACTATCGAGGGTACAGTGTTGATTTTTTCACGGGCATTGGAGATTTTTGGTGAGACGGATTCTAGGGTTTTAATGCCCTAGAGGTAATGCTATATTTTTCTCTTGTGATTTGATCCTCAAGCTCAAGTGTAACTTTGAGGGATTGTATTGTCGATTGAATGAAATGTTGCTCCCTAGATTGCCCTGTGGATGTAGGCATGATTTGCTGAACCACGTTAAATCTTAGTGCTTGCTTGAGTGTGGTATATTTCATTGGTGTAGTTATTTGTTTAGTGTTTAACTTAGCAGATTAATCTCCATAAAATTCCTAATAAGTGGTATCGGAGCCCTTATTCAAGGTGTACTTTGGGAAGGAAAAGATGATGAGTTTTGACATAATAATAAAATTGGATGGTTCCAATTGGCAAGTATGGAAGTCTAAGATGGAAGATATTCTATATTGTAAAGATTTACATGACCCTATTGAGAGAGATGAAGTTAAGCTTGAAAAGATAACTGATAAAGAATGGGAGAAACAACACAGGAAGGCGAACGGTTATATTCGGATGTGGATCAACCTTAGTGTGTTTCATTATGTATCGGATGAGACTAATGTGAAGTCTCTTTGGAAGAAGCTTGAGGATCTCTACTAGCAGAAGACCACGGGAAACAAGACGTTTATTATGAGGCGGTTGGTGAACTTGAAATTTAAGGAAGGAAGCAACATAGTAGGGCACTTGAATGAGTTCAATAGCTTGATTAATCAGTTAGCTACCATGAAAATAACTATCGATGATAAGTTACGGGCTTTATTGTTATTGGGTTCTTTGCCAGACAGTTGGTAAATACTAGTTTTGGCGGCCAGTAATGCAGCTCCAGATGGTGTGTTATCGATGAATATGGTTACTAGTACTTTATTAAATGAGGAGACTTGGAGAACAAGGGAAGGAGTAAGTAAAGGGACCAGTCCAGAGGCCGTGGCGCATCCAAGGGCAGATCAAAGTCTAAAGGGAGAGGTTGCTTTCATTGTGGGAAGCCGAGTCACATCAAGAAGAATTGCTAGGCATGGAAGAAAGAGCAAGTTAGGAACAAAGATGAAAGCAAAGATGAGAAGAAGAAAGCAGATAGTGATAGTACAACTACTTTGTCTAAGACCGATGTTATTCTTATCTTCAGGGAAGAAGACTATATGCATGTTACAAGTTAGAATTCCAAGTAGATAGTGGATACAGGAGCTACATATCATGCTACCTCCAATCGGGACCTTTTCATCGTCATATAAAGCAAGTGACTTGGGCAATACTAGCTACTCAAAGATTGTGGGACTTGGTGACATACACTTACAGACAGATACTGTATGCACATTGATTTTGAAGAATGTGTGACATGTTCTCAATTTGTGGCTCAGTTTGATTTCGGGTCTTACCTGGACCAAATGAGATATGAAATTCAATGTGGTAGAGGAAAATATAAAATCACCAAGGGCTCTCTTGTGGTGGCTAGAGAAAGTGTAAGTTGCAATTTATACAAAACTTAAGTGAAGACTTTATATGATTCTTTGAGCATGGTTCAATACACTAATACTCTCACTTTATGGCATAGGAGGCTCGGGCACATGAGCGAGAAAGGGTTGCAGATATTGAAAAGAAATCTCTCATTCCCTTTGCCAAAGTTTTGTCACTCACCCCTTGTGATTATTGTTTGTTTGGCAAATAACATAGAATTTCTTTTACTAAGCCTTCGAAAAGAAAAAAAATATTCTGGATTTGATTTATTCTGATGTTTGTTGTCCTATCGAGGTAGAGTCCTTAGGTGGCAGTAAGTATTTTGTCAAATTTATTGATGATGCATCACGGAAGATGTGGGTCTTCTTATTGAGGACAAAGGATCAGATATTTTTAGTCTTCCACCAGTTTCATGCCATGGTGGAGAGGCAGATAGGAAAGAAGTTGAATTGTTTGCACACCGATAATGGAGGAGATAATTAACACTTCTATTGAGTTCAGAGATTATTGCTCCAAGTATAGTATTCAACATTAGAGGACAGAGCCCGACACACCAAAGTATAATAGAGTTGTAGAGAGGTACAACAGGACCATTGTGGAGCAAGTCAGATGCATGTTGAAGATGGTGGAGTTACCTAAGAGCTTCTGAGCTGAAGTTGTTCGCACTGTATACTACATAATCAACAAGTCTCCTTCATTTCCTTTGTGTTTTAATATTCTAGAGAGAGTTTGGTCTAGGAAAGATATTTCCTACTCTCATCTGAAGGTGTTTGGTTGCAAGTCGTTTGCACACATTCCAAAGGAGAAGAGACAAAAGCTTGATGATAGGACAGTTCCTTGCATCTTCCTTGGTTACGGAGAAGATGAGTTTGGTTACAAGCTATGGGATCTAGAAAAGAGACAAATTATCAGATGAGCAAATGTGATTTTTTAGGAGGACCAAACTATTGCAGATCTCGGGAAAGCAAAGCAGCCAGAGAGTGTTGTTAGTGAGATTCCAGATATGACACTCGTTTCGTCTTTAGTACAGTTACATCTTACAGATACAGAGCAGGTGTATGATGATGGTGTTGATGATGACAGTCAGATACCAAAGCAGAGTGATGGTGATCAGAATCATGAGTAGGAGGATCATCAGCAGGGAGAGCATCACCAGCAGCAGGAGATTGTAGAGCCACAACTTAGGAGATCAGCTAGAGAGCATCGACCATCCATGAGATGTCCACTTTCAAAGTATTCTTTGCTGACAAAAAAGAGGAGGAGTCAGAGAGCTTTCAAGAGGCACATACTCATAAAAACAAGGACAGATGGTTTCAGGCTATAAAGTAAGAGATGAAGTCTCTTGAGAAGAATAATACTTATGAGTTGGTCGATTTGATGGAGGACAAAAAAGCTTTGAAGAACAAGTGAGTGTTCAAGTTAAAGAAGGATGGATATAAAGAGATTCAGAAATACAAAGCTAGATCAGTGGGGAAAGGCTTTGGTCAGAAAAAAAGCATTGACTTTGATGAGATTTTCTCACCGGCTGTGAAGATGGCGTCCATTAGAGTTATCTTTGGGTTAGCACCTAGTTTAGACCTTGAGATTTAGCAGCTTGATGTAAAGGCTGCATTCCTTCATGGTAATTTTGAAGGAGGAAATATACATGGAGCAGCCAGAGGGTTTTGAAGTGAAGGGAAAAGAACACATGGTTTGTAGATTAAAGAAAAACCTCTATGGTTTGAAGCAGGCACCCAGATAGTGGTATAAAAAATTTGATTATTTCATGTTGACTCATAGCTATCAGAGGATAGTTGCAAATTCGAGTGTATATTTTAGGAGATTTTTAGATTTTAGCTTCATTGTCCTTTTGCTTTATGTGGACGATATGTTGATTGTTGGTCAGGACATTTGGATGATCAGTGCGCTGAAGAAGGAATTATTTAAATTCTTTGACATAAAGGATTTGGGCTTGGCACAGCGGGTTTATAGTATGGATATTCCTTGTGACAAGAAAGCCAGGAAGTTGTGGTTATCACAGGAGAAATATGTTAAACGGTTACTTGATAGATTCAATATAAAAAATGCCAAGTCAGTTAGTACTCCTCTTACAGGTCATTTGAAGCTCAGCAAGAAGTTTTGTCCTACTATGGATAAAGAAAAGAGTAAGATGGAGAATATTCCTTACTCTTTAGCTGTAGAGAGTTTGATGTATGTCATGGTTTGCACTCGGCCAAATATAGCTCATGCAATCGGAGTTGTGAGAAGAATTCTTTCTAATTCAGGAAAAGTTCATTGAGAATGTGTAAAGTGAATTCTAAAATATTGGAAAGGTAGTTCCAGATTATGTTTAAGTTTTGGAGATTCGAATGTAGTATCATATGGTTTTGCATATTCAGATATGGCAGGTGATCTCGTTCACATGAAGTCTACCTCAAGTTGGTTG
This sequence comes from Asparagus officinalis, assembly GCF_001876935.1. NCBI lineage: Eukaryota > Viridiplantae > Streptophyta > Magnoliopsida > Asparagales > Asparagaceae > Asparagus > Asparagus officinalis. The sequence continues at coordinate 127,663,898 of NC_033797.1, read as the reverse complement.
TTCAATTTTACAGTGGGAGTTGTATATTGGCAGTCCAGGTTGCAAAAGTGTGTTGTTTTATTTAAAACAAAAGTGGAATATATTATGCTGTAGAAGCCGGTAAGGAGATGGTTTGGTTGCGAAATTTTTTACAGGAGTTAGGTTTGTAGCATGTCACGCCCCGCTTCCCAAAATACCCGGGAATCGGGAAGTGAACAAGCCCGCGACGTATTAGATTGAGAAGAAATATGCGCTAACTTTTTTTTTCTCCTTTTCTTTTCTTCTCAATCCAATACGCTGAGCATCTGGAAATAAATACAATGCGAAGTCACAGGTCCCCGATCACAATCAGCAAGAATATAATAGACAAACTCAGAATAAAAAATATCATATTACAAATGATATATCATCCAAGATATAAAAAAAATGGGAAAAACATGCCCTTATACAAAACTAAACAAATGAATATTGGAGAGATACAAAAATACATCGATCAATGGAAAAAGAAAGAACTACAAAAGTAAACTGGAACCATCAAAGAATAGGCTTCGACTCCTTCTTCTGCTCCGTCTACAAGGCACTCCTGTTGAGAATCTTCTGACTCCTGCTGCACCTGTTCTTTCTCTAAGTCTGACGTACACCAGGAAAACAGGTGTACGTCAGCGTGTATGGCACACGGCAAGACCCGACCCCACAAAAAAAATAGAACGAACAAAAATCCAATGTGAAAAACGATACGATAACAGAAACAATAAAAGAACGTACAACTGAAATCCACAAATCAACATGAAAATACTACTAAATCATGATAACATAAAGCATCCAGAATCGATCAGGTAATGAGATCATATAGCTAGCGATCAGTTTAATCATCCAAGTCACAAGGTCATACAACTAGATGGAATTAATACTTAAAAATCTATAACTCGAGACGTAGTACGTCGAGCGAAATATTCCAAACAAGGAAACCCTCATGTATATACCATATGTCTCAAAGTGTAGATAATTAAATAATAATCCCGATCTATGTATGGAAGGGGGTACAACTGGTCTACATCTCACAAGAATCCATAAATCCTAACCAAGGTGACGACGCCGATTCACCTTGACTCAACAAACCAACCACAGTGGCGACACCGATCCACTGGTAACAAGTCATGTAACTAGCCATCCTATAACAGGTCACTGGTTCACATCTCACACAGAATCAACGCTCATATCATCGGATAACTGACTATTCGCATATCCCCCACGTACATCCAATCAAATAAATTCATGAACCAAAGTAGCGACACCGATCTACTTTGACCCAACCAATCAGCCCCCAGTGGCGACACCGATCCACTGTGACTCAACATACCAACCCCAGTGGCGACACCGATCCACTGGTACGAACCTGGAAGATATATCAACAGTCTTATCCAATTACATGAACCATGACCTCCCCATCCCAACTCTTCTCGCTTTTCTAAGACAACAACACACGGGTCTCTGGGTCTTACTCACGTCACACAGGTCATTCTAGTCATAAACTACTAACGATTCTCAATACAATCAGGAACAATAAAAGCAGAAATGTCAAATATAGTAAAATAACCACAAACAAGAAATGTAATCATGAATCAGCAACTACGTACTTCAGAAAATAATTCCTTTCCCAAAATAATTTATTTTAAAAATTATTTCTCATTATAATAATCCAAAATATTCTCTTTCCCAGAATAAATTCTTTAAAATTATTTCTCATCAATTATTATTCTAAAATAATTTTTTTTTCTCAAAATAAATTCTTTTTAAATATTATAAATTCTCCAAAATGATTCTGTTATCAAAATAAGTTCTTTCACTTCATTATCATTATTCTGAAAATACTATTTATCACATAACTATGATTTAAATCAATATTATTCATCAAACCCACACAGATAATAACAATTATAAATTAACATAACTAGATAATTCACCAATTCATCAACAAGCTCATGCAGATAATAACAATTCATAATCTAATTTATGCAACTAAATAACGACATATATAAATTAGAAATGACGAGTCAAGAGGAGCGGGATCTTGCCTGCGAGACCAAGGGGTCTGATGACGAGGCGACGACGCCGATGCGGACGCGGCGTGTGACGATCGAGGCGACGTTGACAGCGGCTTGGATCTGGTTCAGGCACGGATGTTCAGCGTGGTTGAGTTCGTCGGCGTGGATCTGAGGAGACGGCGTCGAAGTGGAAGAGGCGGACGAGAAGGGGATGCAGGTGGTGCTGGGGGGTTCGCCGGCGGCATGGACTAAGGGACTGTTAGGGCTCAGATCTGAGCTGGGCGGCGGTGGTTCGACGTCAGCGGCTGTCGAGGAGATCTGGTCGGTGATAGGGAGGTGCTGGAGCTCGGCGTCGGGCTGAAGGCAGTGGGGAACTGAGCTCGAGCTCGAGATCGAGGGTGGGGTGAGGCTGGTCGGGTGGGGTGAGCGGCCTGATGGGGGGAGGAGGCTCGGGGGGTGCTCTGGGAGGATCGCCCGTGGAGCTGGCGCTAGTGGGGGTCGCGGGGCTAGCGTTGGAGAGCGGGGAGTCTGGTGGCATGGCAAGTGGCTCGGCTGGCGCGACGAAGGGGTGGGGTGGTAGAGGGAATTAAGGGGAGTGATTGAGTGATGGGAGTGCGGGATTTAGGGAGTGAATTGGGGAGTGATTTAGGGGAAGTGGGGTAGGAGAGAGAGAGATACAGAAAGATGAAGAGAGAGAGATACAGAGTGATATACCGGTAAGGGGGAAAACGCAAGGAAAATACCCCTATATATAAAAAAATACAAGAAAATTATTCAAATAAATATTAAAAATTTATGGTCAAAATAATAATAACAATAATGAATAATTAACTATTAATTTAAAAAGTTTTACCGAACAGCTAAATTTATAATTAGGAAAACCATTAAAATATTATAATACTGTATTTTTAAATCGTAAAAAATTAGGAAAAATACAAATACTCTTTTAGAAAAATAATATTTAATATTTAAATACCAAAAAATTATTTAAACCAGTATTTGAAATTCACGGTCATTACATCCTACCCCCCTTAAAACTAATTTCGCCCTCGAAATTAAAATAAGATACGCACGATATCATATAGTAATCTGTAAACCAAAAATAATACATATAATACTTGACAGTAGAAAGTAAAAACATATCAATAATGGACGTAGATAAAAGACATAAAAATATATATGCAATAATCATGTAATTATGTATTCATAACATTTACACAACGATCACAATATCAAAATATACCATTATCCATTATATCATTATACATGTTAGAATAACCAAATATGATACAAAAACTATAAACCCAATATACATAAAAAAAATAAACATAATACAATATATGAACTGCCATATAATAATATCCAAAACAATAATCAAATATGGACATGAACAGTTAACTAAAACAGTAATGCAAAGACTTTTGTATATGAAAAATTGATAAATACAGTAATGGAAATAATTAATGAATAGACAATAAAATATACTATTCAAGAAAAATATACACAATCCAACAAAAGAGAAAAAGAACAAGTATAAACACAACAAAAGGCCGACAAATGTGCAAAACCTGCAACTAAGCTGTATAAACTTATAACACTCATTTCACATTCTAAAATAAACTATGAAACTATTGATGAAACGTAAAAGAAATAACTATGTTAACTAATAAATAATATAACTCAAATAACACAAATAAACTAATAAATTAATAGAATTAAAGACAACATAAAACGACATACAAGAAAACATATAACTTGATAATATCCAAATAATAATGTTAATAAAACACGTACATGAAAAGTAAAATGTGACCAAAATTATGTGGTAACATACACAGTAACATGTATAAATACATGTACAATACGTAGAATTAATAAAATAAATATAACACAAAATAAAAATAATTACACTATAACGTGACCACAAACAAAAATTATAATAAAAACATAATAAATACTAAATCACAATAAGTATAGCAATACACAAATTAAGATGTGAAAGAAAAATGTGTAAGAATACACTCCATAAATATAAAACACACCAACTACAAAAATATTACGACTAAATACCTAACCAAAATACAATATGTAAAAATACAAAAATCATAGCGAAACAAACACGCACTTTGTAACAACATTACACAAACTATAAAGCCATAACACCACACACTCATACCGAAAAATAACAACTCCTGTTCAAAGAAAAATATAAAAATAAAATGATATTGATATAACATGATCTACGAAAAAATATAAAAATAAGAGAAACGAAACAGAAGGGTAACACGACGTAAAACAATACAAGTTAAAATAATGAAAAATACAAATCTGATAAGAAGAACATAAATGAAAGACTCAATGCATTTAAATAAGTAACGAATAAATTGACAGTATAAAACTCAAAATACATTAACACATACAAAAATCGAGTATAAAACTCAAAATACATTAACACATACAAAAATCGTAGAATACACTGAAATATAAATGCTTACTAACAATATTAACACTCACAAACATACTACTAGATAAAGAAGTATAATATATAAAAATAAAAACTATGAAAGGTAAATTAAGTATATAAGCAAATGAAAACATAAGAAGAACATAATTCCGTATAACAAAACACTGATATATTGTAGACAAACATACAATGAATAATTGATGAATATGTGAATATAAACACCGATAATACATAAAATAGAACACGATTAAACACAGTTGATACTAAAAATCATGAATGACTATAAATCAATAAAAATATACATCGTAAATATAATAATCTACTTGAATACACTATAATGAAAAGAGAATAGTGATTATAAAAGAATGAAAAAGTAAAACAAAACACAAGTAACGAAAACAATGAATAGAGAATGAACAACAAACAATGACACAATAAAAGACATAGATATCTAAAAATACCATAAGATAAATACAAAAAAATAATACGCGTATACAATGTATATTGTTATAATGATAAAACAACACATATCGAAAACGAAGCAAACAACTACAAATATGCAATACATTATAAACAAACCATGAATAAATACCTTACATACTCACAAATGCTATTTAGAATAATCTTTATATTAATTATAAAAGGATAATAATTAATGTAACAAAATTACTATATAATTAGTAACTTAACTTTAAACTTAACAATATAAATAATTATTTGAATATCAAAATAGAGTTACATTATTCTTAGAAATAACAAAAATAATGTGAACATACTAAAATAACCTAACAAGACAAAACTGGCATGAGAAAACTATGTAATGAAAATATAAGGGATAGGAATATACTGCATATATAGAATATTAAAATCATAAACTTATTAATGTATACCACTAAAATACGAACAATATACAATAATCTAAAACATAATTAAATAATAGATGGTATGACAGGAAAATCGCACACATACACAATTTAGATATGCATAAATATATTTAAATACAAGAAAACAATCTGAATATCCTATATGCTATGTGATGTATATGCGAAGTCTAGAGCAATGTGAAACATTCAAAGAATATGATTTGAACAATTAAAAATGTATAAGTAATGATATATATTTTTAATGAAAAAACATACAATATAACAATGTGTGTGATACATAAAATAATATAATAAATAATACAAAAATTAATACAATCAATGATATATAAGTCAAATCAAAGAAAATATAGTCGTAAAAATAATAACACTTATAAAATAATGACCGGCACGAGGAAAAAGAGGTTATACAAAGAAAGGGTAATCGCGAAGCGATGGGACAAGAACTGTGGAAAACTACGGAATCAATGAGTGATAAGATAGGGACGAAACAGAATCCATCAAGAAAATAGGATATGGCTCAAGAATAGTCTCACGGATGAAATATGATATGTATCTAAGTTCTGTTATATTCTCACTAGTGAAAACTCGGGACCGTGACCTGCATGGGCCACCAAAAAAAACCTGTCACGCCTCGCTTCCCAAAATACCCAGGAATCGGGACGTGAACAAGCCCGCGACGTATTAGATTGAGAAGAAATATGCGCTAACTTTTTTTTTCTCCTTTTCTTTTCTTCTCAATCCAATACGCTGAGCGTATGGAAATAAATACAATACGAAGTCACAGGTCCCCGATCACAATCAGCAAGAATATAATAGACAAACTCAGAATAAAAAATATCATATTACAAATGGGATATCATCCAAGACATAAAAAATGGGAAAAACATGCCCTTATACAAAACTGAACAAATGAATATTGGAGAGATACAAAAATACATCAATCAATGGAAAAAGAAAGAACTACAAAAGTAAACTGGAACCATCAAAGAATAGGCTTCGACTCCTTCTTCTGCTCCGTCTACAAGGAACTCCTGTTGAGAATCTTCTAACTCCTGCTCAAGTCAAATTTTTCTTTCATTGTCTTTTTACTGCAAATTTCCAACAAACACCCACAAACAAAATAGAACGAACGGAAATCCAATGCGAAAAACGATACGATAACAGAAACAACAAAAGAACGTACAACTGAAATCCACAAATCAACATGAAAATACTACTAAATCATGATAACATAAAGCATCCAGAATCGATCAGGTAACGAGATCATATAGTTAGCGATCAGTTTAATTATCCAAGTTACAAGGTCATACAACTAGAGTGAATTAATACTTAAAAATCTATAACTCGAGACGTAGTACGTCGAGCGAAATAATCCAAACAAGGAAACCCTCATGTATATACCATATGTCTCAAATTGTAGATAATTAAATAATAATCCCGATCTATGTATGGAAGGGAGTACAACTGGTCTATATCTCACAAGAATCCATAAATCCTAACCAAGGTGACGACACCGATTCACCTTGACTCAACAAACCAACCACAGTGGCGACACCGATCCACTGGTAACAAGTCATGTAACTAGCCATCCTATAACAGGTCATTGGTTCACATCTCACACAGAATCAACGCTCATATCATCGGATAACTGACTGTTCGCATATCCCCCATGTGCATCCAATCAAATAAATTCATGAACCAAAGTAGCGACACCGATCTACTTTGACCCAACCAATCAGCCCCCAGTGGCGACACTGATCCACTGTGACTCAACATACCAACCCCAGTGGCGACACCGATCCACTGGTACGAACCTGGAAGATATATCAACAGTCTTATCCAATTACATGAACCATGACTTCCTCATCCTAACTCTTCTCGCTTTTCTAAGACAACAACACACGGGTCTCTGGGTCTTACTCACGTCACACAGGTCATTCGAGTCATAAACTACTAACGATTCTCAATACAATCAGGAACAATAAAAGCAGACATGTCAAATACAGTAAAATAACCACAAACATGAAATGTAATCATGAATCAGCAACTACGTACTTCAGAAAATAATTCCTTTCCCAAAATAATTTCTTTTAAAAATTATTTCTCATTATTATAATCCAAAATATTCTCTTTCCTAGAATAAATTCTTTAAAATTATTTCTCATCAATTATTATTCTAAAATAATTCTTTTTCTCAAAATAAATTCTTTTTAAATATTATAAATTCTCCAAAATGATTCCGTTATCAAAATAAGTTCTTTCACTTCATTATCATTATTCTGAAAATATTATTTATCACATAACTATGATTTAAATCAATATTATTCATCAAACTCACACAGATAATAACAATTATAAATTAACATAACTAGATAATTCACCAATTCATCAACAAGCTCACGCAGATAATAATAATTCATAATCTAATTTATGCAACTAAATAACGGCATATATAAATTGGAAATGACGAGTCAAGAGGAGCGGGATCTTGCCTGCGAGACCAAGGGGTCTGATGACGAGGAGACGACGCCGATGCGGACGCGGTGTGTGACGATCGAGGTGACGTTGACAGTGGCTTGGATCTGGTTCAGGCACGGATGTTCAGCGTGGTTGAGTTTGTCGGCGTGGATCTGAGGAGACGGCGTCGAAGTGGAAGAGGTGGACAGGAGAGGATTGCAGGTGGTGCTGGGGGGTTCGCCGGCGGCATGGACTAAGGGGCTGTGCAGGGGACAGGGAAGTGAGGGGTGCGGGTTTTGAGGAGTGAATTAAGGGGAGTGATTGAGTGATGGGAGTGCGGGATTTAGGGAGTGAATTGGGGAGTGATTTAGGGGAAGTGGGGTAGGAGAGAGAGAGAGAGAGAGAGAGAGAGAGAGAGAGAGATACAGAGATATGAAGAGAGAGAGATACAGAGTGATATACCGATAAGGGGGAAAACGCAGGGAAAATACCCCTATATATAAAAAAAATACAAGAAAATTATTCAAATAAATATTAAAAATTTATGGTCAAAATAATAATAACAATAATGAATAATTAACTATTAATTTAAAAAGTTTTACCGAACAGCTAAATTTATAATTAGGAAAACCATTAAAATATTACAATACCGTATTTTTAAATCGTAGAAAATTAGGGAAAATACAAATACTCTTTTAGAAAAATAATATTTAATATTTAAATACCAGAAAATTATTTAAACCAGTATTTAAAATTCACGGTCATTACACAGCAGGACAATTATCAAGTTTTCATTGATAGTTAGAGTAGTCTTGATTTAAGCAAGAATTCTACATTCCACTCCAGGATAAAATATATTGATGTGAGATATCATTGGCTCAGAGAAGCTGTTGAGAAAGAGGTGCTGAGGCTACAGAAGATTCACACAGATAAAAATCCAGTAGATATTTTAATGAAGATCGTTTTCAGAGAGAAAACTAAGTTGTGTTGGTGATTGACCGGCATGAACTCCTGGTGAGGAGTTACAGATTGGCATACCCTTTCATTGGGCTGGAGGGGGTGATTGTTGTGGGTCCAGGCCAATTGGGGCCTATAAGGATTAGGTCAAATTTCTTGAATCTTATTAAGAAAATGATTCGTATGGACCTATTCATAATTTAAATAGGAAGGGAGAACTTAGAGATAAATTTTAATTATTAAAGGAATTGGGCACATGACATCCATCACCTTGGAATTTGTTTTTCGTATGAACAGTACCTCAAGGGTTACCGTAGAGAGACTACGCAGATTTCAAGGAGGGAGAGAGGGGGGGAGAGAGAGAAAAGTTAAGATTCCGGATAGATCGGTTGTCCAATTGTAGTGATTTAAAAATTGTTGGCTTCAGAACGATGATGTCGTCGAGGGTATGGTGTTGATTTCTCCGCGGGTGTTGGAGATTTGTGGTGAGATGGATTTTAAGATTTTGGTGCCCTAGAGATAACGATGTATTTTTCTCTTGTGATTTGATCCTCAAGTTCAGGTGTAACTTTGAGGGATTGTACTCTCGATTGATAATGGAATATTGCTCTCTGGGTTACCCCGTGGATGTAGGCACGATTTGCCAAACTACATTAAATCTTAGTGTTTACTTGCGTGTGGTATTTTTCATTGGTGCAGTTATTTGTTTAGTGTTTAATTTTACCGATTAATCTCCATAAAATTCCTATCATTATGCTGATGGTAGTGGCTAAAGTCTTTTAGATCACACCCTTGCTCTAAAGGAAAAATAGAAAGTTATCTGTGATGATACTTTTTTTTAAAAATCTGTTTATGTGTAAACAATTATTAATTTATAGACGGCAGCAGACTATTTCTCAAGAGAATCTCATTGCCTGGAAAGATGTAAAATCTAGTATAGTTTTGAACTATTCCTAGTTGGTTTCATTGCTGCTAACAGTCGATTTAGCCCAAAATCTCAAGCTGCCAGGTATTTGTCTCAACTTCTGATTAAGGTCACTGATGTTTCTTAATTTATATCATGTGAAACTATACTCACACATAAATTTCGAACAAATACCTACTACCACTAATATGAGTAAATACATGCTAAAAATAGTATTATTGAACAAAATCAATGAGCTACAATCAGTATAAGAAGACATCAAAAGATGCGTTGAGGGCCAACTTGGTTTTGATCCTCTGTAAGGATAATGGTACGTGGGCCTAATATATGGTCCGTAAGTGACTTACTGCCAACTCAATGCTCTACTATTTGGTTTGCTCATCCTCTGGTTCACATCTAGTTAGCATTAAATCCTTTCATCAGTCAAAATTGGGACCGTTGCAATCAGTATTGGTCCCCTTTTCTTCTATGCACTTAATGTTTGTGATTTGAAACATAGTGTAATTTACTTAATAAAGTAGATTGGTAACTGATTAGTAATAAATGAATTACGTAACGATCTTTCTGTGCGATGTTGATATATCGTCAAATTACAGTCTAGTAGTCGGATTTTTCTTTTCTTTTTTTTTTTGGGTGACTAGAAGGTTGTCTTCCAGTTCCTTCAAGTATATGAAAGTAAATTCTTCTCGACATGTCTAAAACTTTTGTAATTGTTATTATATTAATTACAATAGCAAATCAAATGTTTCATCAATTATATTCCAAAAGTTCTTCGAACAAACATGAGATTTCTTTCTTTAAAAATCATCCATTCATCTAACCTTACGTAGCATTGTGCAGATGCCAGCTTAACAAATCTCTATAATTCTTATGGCGCGTGTAGGAGAACTCAAAGTTCTATTCTTGTTTCATTTAAATTAGACAGCCAATTGGATATTCTCTGCTTGTCGCCAGTGATGATAATCTCCACATTTTATCAACAAAGAACTCTTCTTGGCATAAAGTTTTTGATAAGATTTAGACCTAAAGTACTGATATAAGTTGTATTCATTTGTATTATTCGGTCTTTAATATACTTTGAACAAGGCACATTTTCTTTTTTCTTTTTTTTTACCTCAAAAAAATCTGAATAATTCTTAAGCCTTTTTTTTTAAGATTTAGCACAACCCTCTTTTATGCTTTGTCTTGGATAGACAGTAAAAATAGAAACACTAAAGAACAAGCTGGCGAAGGTTGTTTATGAATGAGGGATCTGCAAAAAAATATTGATGATGTTGTAGGCGTCAAAAATTGCCAATAGGTTCTCACACGCAGTTCAAGAGAAGCAAAGAAGATAAACGTCATCCTCTGAGTCAAAGGAGATTATCTGATGCCATAAAGAAGCAAACAAACGCACGAAGCGAGTCGGTGAAGCGTACGAATCCGCTAGACGCACGAAACGATGAAACTAGACCAAAACAGGGCTTCTCCACTTGCGAGTCACATTGAAGTGACCCGCTGGTGTGCGAGTCACATTGAGGTGACTCGCACAGTGCCGAGTCACCTCAAGGTGACTCGCACACTCAGTTGCCCAAAACGAGTATTTTGATAATTTTCTCAGGATTTGATTGTTTCACTGCCTCCCTAGCTGCATTGGGATCATCCCTAAATGTGGTTAAGCCATTATTAACTAAAGATAAGATCATGAATTCTTATCCGAAAACACGCATCCGAAGTGTGACTCCCCTGGGTTCACACGAGGCTGCAATCCAAGGTGAAACCAAGAATGTCAAACCTGTCATGCACCACACCGTGCAATAACATGTTTCACCATCACAATTACTATCTCTCTAGGTAGAGTCAATAAAATGTGTAGGTACAAAAGGCAAGTAAGAGATAATACAGAAATCAACAGATGAAATAATAAAGATTAAATTAATATTCCATCATCTAGCATACTGAAGTACTCAACAAGTCTCAAATACAAAATATCTGACAAGAGGAAATAAGGCACACAGTCTTTACAACTTCTAAAATGAAACTCTCAAATGTCTAAACAAAAGTCTACAGTAGAGCTTAAAAAAAATATAACTAAATAGACAGCTGAAGCTAAAGTGCATCGCCATCAACCTACGACTCTCTGGGCTCCTGGCTCGTTACCTGAAAAGGGGAGGGGACAACGAGCGTCAAAGCACTAGCAAGCAACATCACAACCAACCCCAAGGGAAAAGGCTCGTTGTATACAGAAAATACAGTTAATACACATATATATATATATGAAATCACCGATCCTATTTAGGTCATTACAACATGAGCATAAGTACGTCGAGCAAAATAATCCAAACAAGGAAACCCTCATGTATATACCATGTAGCTCAAATTGTATATCCCTAAATACCAAACCCAAAATCTAATGCAAGAACAATAATAAAAGAAGACAATCCTATCTCAGAACTTAAATACAGTGTCATATCACAACTCACATAAGTGTCATGTCCAGTCTATGCAAATATAAGTGTCAAGCTCAAGGTCTATCTGGTGTCCAACACATGGACGAAAAGGTAAATGTCCAACACGAGGACTGAAATGGATTATAGTCCAACACGAGGACTTCAATGGATTATAGTCCAACACGAGGACTAAACAAACTGTGTAAATATCGATGAGATATATGGAAAGATATACCTATACTAATTTCACGTGCGTCTCAGTATGTAAACTTAAACTTTGTGTCCGCATGTTATCTCACATGTAAAGATACAGGTTAATCAATAATTTCTAATACCTGTTATTCGAGGCAATTCCTCGTTCATATTAAAGCACGCAACTATTATAAACAAGCATAAACAGTTTCAGTAAAACTGAAGCAACTCAAACAGATCCAAAACTAAGGAAACTGGAAAAATTCCTCATCAGTCGACTCATTGGCCGACTGGGATTGGTCGACTTATTGGTCGACCAGACAGAACAGAAGAAAAGAAAGAAGGATGAAAATTTTCCATCAGTCGACTCATTGGTCGACTCATCAGTCGACTCATAAGTCGGCTGATAAGTCGACTCATTGGTCGACTGAGTAGAAATTTCCCAGTTTTCTGTTTTCGTTGATTTTTTTGCAAAAATTTAAATCTTAAGTTTCTCTTCATTATTTCCAGCAATTGTAAACATGATTCCTACATACATAAATCTTAAGTTTCTCTTCATTATTTCCAGCAATTGTAAACATGATTCCTACATACATATGTACCAAACTGAAACGAAAATTTGCATATGATTACTTACACAAAACCCTAAATATATTTTTCCATATTTAAAACGCATTGAAATCAATAAATCACATGAAACCCAAGTTCAAACAAATTCCAGATCTGGATCTATATTTACAAAATCGTTGGTAAGTTTTTATTAAACTGAAAAGGTAGATCTTACTGCTCATAATATAAAGTATCTATCTTTATGCACAAAAAATATGTTTTAGGCTCAAGAAAATGAAATAAAAATCGAAGAAAACTATACAAACAATGGGTGAGAGCTAGGCGAGATGTTACTCGCCTCTGGTATGCTAGAACAACTCCTGAATCCGAGAGAGGATGATTCCCTTCGCTGCACCTCGCCAAAACCCGCTGAAATCCTCCGAAAATCCCCCAAAAACGAACTAGGGTTTGAGGGAAGAGAGGGGCTAGGTTTTCTCTGGGATTCTGATGGGTTTAGGGTTGGTTTCGGGTAGGAAAGGTTATATACAAACGGTCAAACCCAAAACAAAACCAAACCAAACCCGCAAAAGAAAAGAAAAACTGGAAGTCAGCCCGTCAGTCGACTCATAGGTCGACTCATCAGTCGACTCATAAGTTGACTCATAAGTCGACTGAGCAGACATTTTCCAGATTCGTGCATGTTTTGCTAATCTGTCAAAACCAATACACAAAACTCTATAAAATTACACTCATACTTTTCTAATAACTTGTTATCAAGTATATCCATGACCTTAAGTCCTTTACTACAATAAAATTATTTATCACTAATAATTCACATATACTTCTAACAAAAATATACGGGGTTTTACATTCTTCCCCCCTTAATAATTCACATATACTTCTAACAAAAATATACGGGGTTTTACATTCTTCCCCCCTTAAAAGAATTTCGTCCTCGAAATTCAGAAATCATACTCAAACAAAGAATTTCGTCCTCGAAATTCAGAAATCATACTCAAACAAATAATATTACTCTAGACAAGCATATAGTGATATTTATATTTAATAATCCATGATGACTATATTCCCACTCAACCCTTAATCCAATGGAACTAGTACGTCGGACGAAAAATTCAAACAATGAACCCCCCATATATATACCATGTGTTCCAAAAGATCAAGAATTGAGCGGAAATATCCTCATTCTAGTGTTAAATCTAAATATAGTTACACAAATACTCATGCACATAAATCAATTCACTTCCTCAATAAATGCAGGAAGTAGCACTACATATCATCTTCGCACTCTCGAAAATCATCTTCGATGTCCACACTTAACCATCAAAAATGTAAATACCCCCACTTAACCCCTAACTAATTGGAATAAGTACATCGAGGGAAAAATCCAAACAAGGAACCCCTCATATATATACCCTATGTTCCGAGTACTTAGGAGATAAGTGGTAATACCTTCATTTAAGTGTTAAGTATAAACATCGACATAATTGAATCTATAAGCCATATATAAGTCATACAAAAAGATTTAATTTACCTGCTCAAACATGTGTGGATAGTCGTGACACAGGTCCTCTTCGTGCTCCCAAGAAATCTCCTCAACACCTCTTCGGCTCCACTGAACTTTCACCAAAGGAATTACCTTGTTTCTGAGTCTCTTGTCCTCTCTGGCAAGTATACAAACTGGAATCTCCATAGTAGTCAAATTCTCTTGAAGCTCAATCTCTGGTGCATACAATACTCGATGCTGCTCCTCATCATGTAAGTGTTTCTTGAGCATAGAAACATGAAATACATTGTGTATACTAGATATCGATGTTGGAAGATCTAGTCTGTATGACACAGTTCCAATGCGTTCCAAAATCCAGAAAGGGTCCAATATACCTCAGTGCAAGCTTTCCTCGTCTCCCGAATCGTTGAACGCCTTTCATAGGCGATACTTTCAGCATAATTGCATCTCCAACCTGAAACTCCAATGGTCTTCGTCTCTTATCTACATAGCTCTTCTGCCGACTCTGGACGGCTAAAATCCTCTCTCTGATTAATGCTACCTTCTCAGTAGTCTGCCTCACAAGCTCTGGTCTAAGCATTAAGCTATCCTCTAGCTCTGCCCAACATATCGGTGATCTACAAGGTCTCCCATACAATACCTCATATGGGGCCATACCGATCGTCGCTTGATAACTATTGTTATAAGCGAACTCTATCAGTAGAATATGCTCCTCTCAGCTGCCCTAAAAGTCAATGACACAAGCCCGTAACATGTCTTCCAACACCTGATTCACCCTCTCCGTCTAACCATCTGTCTGTGGATGGAATACACTACTGTAAGATAGTTTGCTGCCGAACGAATCCTGGAACTCTTCCAAAAATGTGAAGTGAACACTGAACCTCGATCCAACACAATCGTATCAGGAACTCCATGAAGTCGGACTATCTCCCGAATAAATATCCTCGCATACGCCTCAGCTGTATATGTAGTCCTCACTGGAATAAAATGTGCTGACTTCGTCAACCGATCCACAATCACCCAAACTGAATCATTCCCCTTCTTAGACTTTGGCAACCCTACAATAAAGTCCATAGAAATATCCACCTATTTTCACTCTGTGATGGGTAAAGGTTGAAGTGTTCCTGCTGGTCTCTGCTGTTCTGCCTTCACCTGCTGACAGGTAAAACACTTAGCCACATACTCTGCAATCTCTCTACGCATACCACGCCTTCACCTGCTGACAGGTAAAACACTTAGCCACATACTCTGCAATCTCTCTACGCATACCACTCCACTAGAAGTGTCTCTTCAAGTCCTTGACACTTAGCCACATACTCTGCAATCTCTCTACGCATACCACTCCACTAGAAGTGTCTCTTCAAGTCCTTGAACATCTTGGTGGTTCCTGGATGCACTGTATATCAAGTACGATGGGCTTCATCAAATAACTCCCTCTTCATCTCGGCACTAGATGGCATAACCAATCTACCCTTTATCCATAGGCCTTCATCTGCTCTAATGGTCCAACCAGCTTTAGGCTCTTTGTAAATCTCCTCCTTTCGGGTTTGAATCCAAGAGTCTTCCAGTTGAGCTCTGACTACTCTGGTACTCTAAGATGGCTGAACTGACATGGCTCCTAAAAATGCACTGGTTCCACCAATCTCGAGTCTGAAATCAAACTGGCTAAGAGTAAGAAGATCTCTATATAATGAACACCTTAAAGCCAAAACCCGATGTCGATGATTCCTACTCAAAGCATCTTCTACAACATTCGCCTTCCCCGGATGATACTGAATCGCAAACTCGTAGTCTTTGATAAACTTAATCCATCTCCTCTGTCTCTGGTTGAGTTCCTTCTGAGAGAAAAGATACTTCAGACTCTGGTGGTCTGTGAATAGCTCAAATTGCACTCTATATAAGTAGTGTCTCCATGACTTTAATGTAAATACTACTGCTGCCAACTCTAAATCATGAGTGGGATAGTTCTGCTCATGCACCCTCAATTGCCGTGAGATATATGCTACTACCCTCTGAGTCTGCATCAAGACGCCTCCTAATCCTGCCAATGATGCATCTGTGTAGACGACAAACTTCTTATCGCTGATCGAAATAATCAAAACTGGTGCTGAAGTCAACTTAGTCTTTAAGATATCAAAGGTCTTCTGGTACTCCACACTCCAAATGAACTGTACACCCTTCTTCGTAAGGCGTGTAAGCGGCATCAAAATCTTCAAGAAGTCCTAGATGAACTTCCTATAATAGCCGTCTAAGCCCAAAAAGCTACGAATCTCTGTCACCGTCTTCGGCGGTTCCCAATCGCGAACTTCTGTAACCTTAGCCGGATCCACTACTATGCCCTCTCTGCTAATGACGTGGTTGAGAAATCTAACTTCTGAAAGCCAAAACTTACACTTGCTGAACTTGGCATATAACTGGTGCTTCTGTAGGGTCTGCAAAGCTAATCGGAGATGCTGCTCATGATCTGCCTCTGATCTCGAATAAATGAGGATGTCGTCGATGAAAATAATCACGAACTGGTCCAAGAAAGGACGGAAAACCCAGTTCATCAAATCCATGAATACCACGGGTGCATTGGTCAACCTAAATGGCATGACCATGAACTCGAAAGATCCATATCGAGTAAGAAAAGCGGTCTTGGGGATATCCATCTTTCGAACCCGTAACTGATTATAACCAGAACGAAGATCAATCTTTGAGAAGAACTACGCTCCCTGCAACTGGTCGAACAAGTCATCAATCCTAGATAATGGGTACCTATTCCGGATAATGACCATGTTCAACTCTCTATAATCAATGCACAATCTCATACTACCGTCCTTCTTCACGAAGAGAACTGGCGCGCCCCACGGAGAATGACTCAGACGAATAAATCCCTGAGCTAACAACTCGTCTAACTGGGTCTGAAACTCCCTCATCTCAGCTGGTGCCATGTGATAGGGTACGCGGGATATCGGGGCTGTGTCTAGCTGCAACTTAATACAGAACTCAACCTCTCTCACAGGAGGTAGTCAAGGTATGTTCTGAAAGACATCCTGATACTCTGAGACAACTCTAGTCTCCAATAAATCAACACTCTGATCCCGTCGCATCACCTCCTTGATGTACGTCAGAAACAACTCCGCAAAATGGTTGCCCTGAGAGGTTGCTACAATCATCTCGGACTCATCGGATGCTCGCAAATTGACTATCTTTGCAAAGCAATCAATACTAACATGGTAGGAAGACAACTAATCCATACTAAGGATGACATCGAACTCGAATATATGCAACACTATCAAATCGATAACAAACTCTGACTCATCTAAACTGATAGTACACCTCCTACAAATGCTCTCCAGAAGCGATATCTCACCTAAAGGGGTGGAAACTGATAAAGGGGTGTCTAATGGCTGAGCTACAAGCTGGAGTCTAGTCATAAAATCATACGAAATGAAGGAATGCAAAGCTCCCGAATCGAAGAGAATACGGGCGGAAAAAGAATTCACAAGGAACGTACCCTCCACTACTGCTCTGTTAGCTCCATGATCACGCGGTACTACCGCATATACTCTGCCTATAGCTAGAGACTGCTCTACTACTACTACTGGAGAATACGGAACAATCTGCCCCTGAGGAACCTCCTGAACTGCACGAATCTACCCCTTAGTCCTCTGTGCTGCTGGCGGTGCCTCAAGTCTCATCTGCTGGCCCTGACCTCTGCCCTGCTGTCGCTGTTGCTGCTGGTTCGGACCCTTACCCTGCTGGGCTCCTGCTGGTACACTACGGCACTCCGATGCCTTATGTCCGACCTTGCGACAGTTAAAACACACTTCCTGGAACTTGTGCTGCTGATGCACTCTCTGATCCTGCTGGGGTCCCTTCTTATGAGGGCCTTGCTGCTGTTGCTGGGATCCAGAAAAAGGCCTCTTGTTCTTACCCTTATCCCCTGTCTGCCCTGCCTTAGTCTTCCCTTCCTTATCCTTCTAAAACATGTTAGTCTCAATCTCCTGTGAGGTGGCGGCTTCTGCTACCTCTCGAACTGAATAGAACTTCCTCGAGACGAGGTATCGACGAAGATTAGGGTGGAGCCCTGCTAAGAACATCTGAGTCTGGTGCTCTCCTGTCTATCGCATGCCTGTGAAGTGCAGCAACTCCATAAATCTGCTCTCAAAATATGCCACTGACATATTCCCCTGAGTCAACCGGGACAACTCAAGCTCCTTTCCCGTCTATGTTGCAGAAGAAATATACTGTCCATCGAAGAAATAAACAAAGTCCTCCCATACGAGGGTCATCCGGTGCTCTGGAGTGAACTGGAGCCTATACCATCTCCCGGCGTCTCCTTTCAGACTGTAGGACGCCAACCTCTTCTTCTGGACCGAATCCACATTAAGTATATCGAGGATGTTACTCACATCCTCTTTTCACTTATGGACCGCAAGAGGATCTGCTGATCCCTGAAACTCTGGTGCTCTCATCTTCTGGTACCTCTCAACCATACGGAGCCAAGCCTCCTTCTCTGTGGCTCTATCTGGGACTACTGGGGGAATAGCTACAGGTGCGGCCTCTGGGGGTCTCTCACTGATAGGAACTGCTGGTATCCTATGCGGCTGATCTATTGGTGGTGGTGGTGGTGGTGTCGGTGACGCGATATGACTCGCCACAAGCTCCTCAATTGCTGTCATCCTAGCTACGATGGGAGCCATAAGATCAATAAGATACTAGGGAGCCTGTTGTGGCTGAGGTGGTGCCTGCTGTGGCTCGGGTGGAGCTTGCTATGGCTTGGGTTGAGCTTGCTGTGGCTCAGGTTGAGCTTGTTGTGGCTCAGGTGGAGCCTGCTGCGACTCCACCTGTCTAGCTCTCCGAGTACGAGGTCTACCACGTCCTGCCATCTCTCTGATCATATGAAAAACAAGAGTTTATGAGTCAAAATAGACATATACACATACACAACATATCACAATATGATTTTCACAATAATTTAGTATTCACACAAATACTTTAAATTTACATAAAATAGTTGTCATAAAAAATATCCTCAAATTTTTAGATATACGTATATATCGTCCTCACTCATACTAGGAAATCTTTAATGGACTCTATACATGAATTCTAAGAAACTCTATCCTAGCTCCACAACTCGACACAGGATGATCCTAAGGATACTGAAACTAGAGCTCTGATACCAACTGTAACGCCCCTGGGTTCACACGAGCTTGCAGTCCAAGGTGAAACCAAGAATGTCAAACCTGTCATACACCACACCGTGCAATAACATGTTTCACCATCATAATTACTATCTCTCTAGTAGAGTCAATAAAAGGTGTAGGTACAAAAAGCAAGTAAGAGATAATACAGAAATCAACAAATGAAATAATAGAGATCAAATTAATATTCCACCATCTAGCATACTGAAGTACTCAATAAGTCTCAAATATAAAATATCTAACAAGAGGAAATAAGACACACAGTCTTTACAACTTCTAGAATGAAACTCTCAAATGTCTAAACAAAAGTCTACAGTAGAGCTCAAAAATATATAACTAAATAGACAGCTGAAGCTAAAGTGCATCGCCATCAACCTGCGACTCTCCGGGCTCCTGGCTCTATATATATATATATATATATATATATATGAAATCACTGGTCCTATTTAGGTCATTACAACGTGAGCATAAGTACGTCGAGAAAAATAATCCAAACAAGAAAACCCTCATGTATATACCATGTAGCTCAAATTATAAATCCCCAAATACCAAACCCAAAATCTAATGCAAGAACAATAATAAAAGAAGACAATCCTATCTCAGAACATAAATACAGTGTCATATTACAACTCACATAAGTGTCATGTCTAGCCTATGTAAATATAAGTGTCATGCTCAAGGTCTATCTGGTGTCCAATACATGGACGAAAAGGTAAATGTCCAACACGAGGACTGAAATGGATTATAGTCCATTACGAGTACTTCAATAGATTATAGTCCAACACGAGGACTGAACAAACTGTGTAAATATCGATGAGATATTTGGAAAGATATACCTATACGAATTTCACACGCGTCTTAGTGTGTAAACTTAAACTTTGTGTCTGCATGTTATCTCACATGTAAAGATACATGTTAAACAATAATTTCTAATACCTGTTATTCGAGGCAACTCCTCGTTCATATTAAAGCACGCAACTACAATAAACAAGCATAAACTGTTTCAGTGAAACTGAAGCAACTCAAACAGATCCAAAACCGAGGAAACTGGAAAAATTCCTCATCAGTTGACTCATTGGTCGACTGGGATAGGTCGACTCATTGGTCAACCAGACAGAACAGAAGAAAAGAAAGAAGGGTGAAAATTTCCCATCAGTTGACTCATTGGTCGACTCATCAGTCGACTCATAAGTCGGCTAATTAGTCGACTCATTTGTCGACTGAGCAGAAATTTCCTAGTTTTCTGTTTTCGTTGATTTTTCTGCAAAAATTTAAATATTAAGTTTCTCTTCATTATTTCCAGCAATTGTAAACATGATTCCTACATACATATGTACCAAACTGAAACAAAAATTTGCATGTGATTACTTACACAAAACCCTAAATATATTTTTCCATATTTAAAACACATTGAAATCAATAAATCATATGAAACCCAAGTTCAAACAAATTCCAGATCTTGATCTATATTTACAAAATCGTTGGTGAGTTTTTATTAAACTAAAAAGGTAGATCTTGTTGCTCATAATATAAAGTATCTATCTTAATGCACAAAAAATACGTTTTAGGCTCAAGAAAATGAAATAAAACTTGAAGAAAACTATAAAAACAATGGGTGAGAGCTGGGCAAGATGTTACTCGCCTCTGGTATGCTAGAACAACTCTTGAATCTGAGAGAGGATGATTCCCTTCGCTGCACCTTGCCAAAACCCGCTGAAATCCTCCGAAAATCCCCCAAAAATCACCCAAAAACGAACTAGGGTTTGAGGGAAGAGAGGGGCTAGGGTTTTCTCTGGGATTCTGATGGGTTTAGGGTTGGTTTCAGGTAGGAGAGGTTATATACAAATGGTCAAACCTGAAACTAATAATTCACATATACTTCTAACAAAAATATACGGGGTTTTACACGAAGCCTATAAATACACCCCTAGGGCCTCTATACACGAGAGATCTGAAATTAGAGCTTTGAGACGAGGTGTTGTCAAATTGGAGAGTAGACTCACGAATTTTAGAGGGAGGCTATAATATCTTAGCGAACTTTAGCAAAAAGAGGAAGCTTTTTGAGAGATCTGAGGTTGTTTCCATCGTTCCTTAAGATTAGACTTCGTTTTGATCTTGAGAAGAGTAGTTATCTCACCTTGTTGAGATATTTACTTCAGTTCTTATTTTTTTTGTGAAACAAGATCCATCGGATTTGATTCTTGGCGATCCATGGATTAAAGAATCCCCAGCACAGGCAAAGATCCCACATGAGCAACAGGCAATAAACGTCCCCTGCGTGTGTTTCTAGGAAGTTATAACTTTCTTTGTTTTATTTGTGTAAGAAAAGTCTTATAAAAGGCTCTTTCTTTTGAACTTATTTTAAATGATAAACGTTGTAAATGAGTTCCGCAATGAAACCAACTTTCGACGCAAACACGTTGGTGATCACAGTGAGAGCCAACAACCTCTCTGCCGAGGTTGTCGTGTCGCAACTAAGGATCAAGATCCCAATTGATACAGAGGTCGAGTATGAGTTCGACCAACAAATGTATGAGGAATGCTTCTCCTCCTCCTTTTGATCATCTTCCTCTTGCAAATGCAGGAAGATATCTTCTTCAAAGAAGCTTTACGGGTCTTTAAATCTGAAGAAGACCCAGGGTGATGACTATAGCCCAGTTGTTGCTACGGTCTCTCCCTGCAACACCCCTTAGCCGTCTAATGAAGTCGGATCTGTTGATCACAACAACCCCTCCTCAATCAAGGTTTTAATTGTTGAAGGCGTGTCGATTCTGTCGAAGAGGGCTCGTCAGAGGCAATATCAACGCCTTGCACGTCAACTTGCTAAAGCTTTAGATCCGGTTGATGGGATCCATTATCAGCGGATCCGGAGTCTAGGAGGCATCACACGACTCAACCGCCTCAATAGAAAGCTATGCACTCCTCCTCCAAACAATCAACCAGCGAATGGATCCATGTCAAATGGACCTGTTCAACTCCTGAGGAACGCATTCAAAAGCGCCGCACACTGCTCGCGCATGCACGAATTCTTGTGCAGCAGACAAAGGAGTTACAGAAAGAAGAGTAGCTAAAAACCCACTAAAATCATGCTAAGTCTGGAGGGCCGAAGTCCAGAACATCATCAAAAGTAACTCGGGCAGCGGCCGAAGCAATCGAAAAATCCAAGTCACCTCAAAGTGACTCAGAAATTTTGAGTCACCTCAAGGTGGCTCGGAAATTCCGAGCCACCTTAGAGTGGCTCAGTCAAGGCCGAGCCACCTCGAGGTGGCTTGCGCCACTTTGCCTTCCGCGATTGTTTTCGTGCCTCCGACAACCTCCGTTTCTGCTCCAGATGATCTTGTACCTCCGGTGAAGTCCCACGGTAGCGTGGATCTGTCCTGATTCAAGATAATGAGGATAGATCGCATTGGTCCTTTATACAAGAATCAAGGAAAAGCTCCAGTTAAAGAGTGTTTGGGTTCGGTGAATAAAACCTAAGTCATTCTTCAGGCTGGGTGTCGTACGTATCCTCCTAACAAGTTAGAGCCATCCTACATTGAAAAAATTCCTATAACCGCCCACCTCGGATTACGTGTTGAAGTCTAGGAGCCTATTGAGGTCCCATAATCATGAAAGCGTGGTTCTAAACATGCGACTTTTGAGAATGCCAACAAGACGTTACATCCCCGGAAGAAAACATGTGCATCAGACGATGACGTTACACCTGGGAAGTCATACTAACATACGATAGGTTGCTCTGGTCATCATTCCAATGAGTTGTACTATCGGGATGGGGTTATGAATAAGTCTCGAAAAAGAAGTATCTGGGAAATAGACTCTTACTGTCCTTGTGAGAAGCTTATCAGGGCAGTGTTATCAGAGTATAGCTGCTCCAAGACTGCTCCGTAGAGGGTCTCAGTATTTAAAAGACTTTCCACTAAAGCATCAAAGCCTACGCCAAGGCGTTTATGTAAGAGAAGATCAGTCGTTCAAGATGATGAACTCCCAGAAGTCACCATCAACATGACCGATAAAGGGAAGTCAACGCGAAGTTTCAGTCCCGATCCTTTTTGAAAATATCCCAGCGTATAACCCGGCTACAATTCAGAGCTATTAGACATAGGGATTATCAGAGGATACAGAGAGGACTATCCTCAGATGATGAAGCATCGGACGCTTGCTCTGCAGTCGCTTCTGACAGTACGGTATCCAGCACAGGATGAGTTCAGGAGACGTTCACAATTACTCCTGATCAACTGGCTCAAATGCTCTTTGATACTCCAACGGGTATACGAGTATACAAGGTTAAACTTCTCCTTGATACTCTAACAGGTATATGCGTATAAACTATTTTTCTTATTTCCAACGGGAAGTTTCTAGAGAATATTACTCTTAATATTCTTAAAGATAACTCAACAATATGGACGAATACAATTGGATTCAGGTTCGCCAAAGAGCTGGGGATGGGATACCTTAATGCATTCCAACGGGAAGATACCATGCATGGTATTCTTAAGGATAACCAGTGATCAGTTGATTATTCAAGATGAAAGCCAATCATCTAAATAATTCACTCTTAATCATGATAAAGATGATTAAGAACCTCCCACTATGGCTATTTAATCATTTTCAATATGATTAAAACTCTCCCACTGTGATTTTTTAAGTACTCTTTCGTCGAGATGAGATTCAGTGACTTTATCCGATCAATCTTCCCTCATGAAACTCCCACGGTATAATTGTGGAGTGTTTAATGATCCAAGGTCCTCCACCACAAAATCCCTCACTAATCAAATCAATTGATGGTAGGTCTATAAAAATTATTCAAGGTTACATCCATTCTAACTCCGACTGTGCCTAAGCATTTAACACTCCTATTGTTAAAGTTTAGACATGACGGTTATCTGTACCTTCACTCCCCTTTGGTCATGCCTTTAAACAGTTAGGGTCAAAGCTAAAATCGCCTCCATGAATGAGAGGTCTACTTTCAAATCGAATGATTAAACCTTTAAACAGTTAGGATCATCTCAAACTTCCATTTGGTCAAACTTTTAAACAGTTAGGGCCAAAGTTAGGATTTTATCTCGATTGGGTAATCAAACCTTTCGACAATTAGGGTTATCCAAGTCTTTTTGATTCCCAGAGTAGAGATCTCACTCTTAAATTCATCTTTCTAGATTCTCAAAATGGAGATCCCACTTTGAGTTTTTTTTGTAGCAGGAGAAAGAAAATAATTTTATTCCTCTCCACCATCGGTTTCGTCTTCACCCCCAAGAGAAGACACAATCTTTCCACAAAATTAAGAATTCATTACTTAAACGCATGGGGAACTTTATCTCGACCCCTAATTAGAGATAAGTCTGCATCTAACACATGTTGTCGAGTGGTTCGTTCCCGCAAAAATGACCAAGTCTACGTATTCAACATTGTAGCACCAAAAATCCATACCTTTCATGCATTGGAGACTTTATCTTGATCTCTAATTAGAGATAAGTCTGCATCTAACACATGCTGACGGGTGGTCCGTTCCTGTGAAAATAACCATGTCTACGTATTCAACATCGTAGCACCAAAAATCCATGTCTTTCATATATGGGGGACTTTATCTCGATCCCTAATTAGAGGTAAGCTTGCATCTAATACATATTGCCGGGTAACGTATTTTTCGTGAAAATAGCAAAGCTCACGTATTCGACATCGTTGCAGGTTGTTGTTAATAATGCCAGAATTCATGCTTCACACGTATGTGGAACTTTATCTCAACTCCTAATTAGAGATAAGCCTACGCCTAACACGTATTACCGGTTAGTCCATTACCGTGAAAAGGACGAAAGCTCACGTATTCGACATCGTGGCAGGCTACCATTAATGACGCCAGAATCCATGCCTTACACATATGGAGGAATTTATCTCGATCCCTAATTAGAAAAAAGTCTATGCCTAACACGCATTATCGGTTAATCTTTTGCCGTGAAAAAGACACTAGAATCCATACCTGGGAGACATTATGTTGATCCCTAATCAGAAATAAGTCTACGCCTAATACGTGTTATCGGTTAGTCTATTCACATAAAAATAACTAAGTCTATGTATTCAAAATCATAGCACCAAGTCTAAAAGAGTTTATTATTTTAGCACAACGTTACATGTGGAATGGGCTTAGACAATTCACATGCTAGCCTGACTCAAAAGGTAGTCGGTAAAGACTCATCAAATCTATTGATGGCTGAGGGTTTACCAAAAATCATATAATGAGCAGCTTACGATGACAGATTCGCTCTTCTAGCTCGGAGAGCTTCTCTTCACAAAGCTAGTACAAGATTCACCTTCAATCAGCTTTAATAGTCATTGACTCACTAGCTTCATCAGTTGGTCCCGTGACTCGAGTACCTAGGGTAGCTTCAGTTATAGTAGCTGTATCAGCATTAACGATTGGTCCTACAATCAAATCTCGCACAAAGAGGTCAACCTAGCGAGCGTCCAATGCATTCACAGTTTGTTCTCGCCACACTCCGATGACGATGAGTATATGAGTATAAACTGCATCTTGTTGAACCTTCGATAGGTATATGAGGTTAAATTGATTCCCAAAACTCCAAGGAGTATACGAGTATAAACTGATTCTCCGTGCTCTAACACCTTAAGAGCTTAAACTGTGTAGACTCTAGTTAACGTATGAGTATAAACTTTGTTAACATCGGCCAATGTGTTACAATGAATGTCAACGCTGGTCAACGCCTTGTAATGAGAGTCAATGTCGATCAACACATTGTAATGAATGTCAATGTAGGTCAACGCTTTGTAATGAGAGTCAACCTGGTCAACGCGTTATGATGAGAGTCAACACCGATCAACACGTTGATATTTTGCCAAAATAAGGCTCAATTACATTCACACTGTAACGAAGGTCGACGCCGGTCAACACGTTGATAATTCGCCAAAATAAGGTAAATGATGAAATTTCAGGTCAAAGGATAATTCTCCCGACAAAGATGATCAGTTCAATGTTGATTCAATAACACGAGCTATATTCAAAAACCAAGACTCTAGTTTCAGTTCAAGATTTTGACATCGGTTAGACGATAAACGTAGCACTGGAAGAATTTTAGCTATTTGACAAAATACTGAATAGACTGAAAGCTGAAGAAGTTAAAGAATTAAAGTTTGGGCGTATCTAATCCAAAGTATTCCAGACTCCTTTATAAAAAGAATGAGGCTGAAATACTTTGAATGGGGTATCTGTAGACGTTAAAAATTACCTATAGGTTCCCGCACGCAGTTCGAGATAAAACGAAAATGATAAACATCATCATCTGAGTCAAAGGAGATTATCTGATGTCATAAAGAAGCAAACAAGCGCATGAAGCAAGTCGGTGAAGGGTACGAATCAGCGAGACGTGCGAAACGATGAAACGACAAAACAAGTCCAAAACAGGGCTTCGCCACTTACGAGTCACATCGAAGTGACCCGCTGGTGTGCGAGTCACATTGAGGAGACTCGTACATGGAAAGTCACCTCAACGTGGCTCGCACACGTGCGAGTCACATTGAAGTGACTCGCACAGTGTCGAGTCACCTCGAGGTGACTCGCACACTCAGATGCCCAAAATGTGTATTTCGATAATTTTCTCGGGATTTGATCTTTCCACTGCCTTCCTAACTGTCTTGGGATCATCCCTAAACGTGGTTAAGTTGTTATTAACTGAAGATAAAATCATGAATTCTTATCCGAAAACACGACATCCGAACCCTATAAATACACCCCTAGGGCCCCTATACACGAGAGATCTAAAATTGGAGCTTTGAGACGAGGTGTTGTCGAATTAGAGAGTAGATTCACGAATTTCAGAGGGAGGCTATCAGATCTTAGCGAACTTCAACATAAAGAGGAAGCTTTTTCGAGAGATTTGAGGTTGTTTCCATCGTTCCTTAAGATAAGACTTCATTTTGATCTTGAGAAGAGTACTTATCTCACCTTGTTGAGATATTTATTTCAGTTCTTGTTTCTTTTGTGAAACAAGATCAGCCAGATTTGATTCTTGGCAATCCACGGATCAAAGAATTCCCAGCACATGCAAAGATCCCACACGCAGCGGGTGATAAACATCATCTGCGTGTGTTTCTAGAAAGTTATAATTTTCTTTGTTTTATTTGTATAAAAAAATCTTATAAAAAAGCTTATTCTTTTGAACTTATTTTAAACGATAAACATTGTAGCAAACAGATGTAGATGACAATTTTAGGGGGGCAAAGGAAATAATGTAGTATTTTTTATTTTATTTAATTATTTATTTGGAATGATGCAGGAATTCCATAAAACGTCCAACAACAAGTACTGTCTACGTCATTAATTCTGAATAGGGTCACTGTACAAAGTTTTTGGAGATTGTTTTGAGCCTTAGACCTATTATAAATTGAGTACAAATTGTAAAGTAATGAATGACTCATTATCTGAGTTTTCGTGAAGTTACTAGTGGTTGATTTGATTATAAATCTACAAGTATCTAGCGTGGCATGGTTCCCTATTAAACAACAATTGCTTAATCCGGCCTATAGAAGACAACCGCAACAATATCTTGGTCGTACGGAAAATAATATGGATCACAATTATGATCAAAATATGGATCACAATTATGATCAAAATATGGAACCATGGATGATGTCATTACAAGTACTTGTTATAACTGTAATAATCATTATCTTTCATTTTTTATAACATAAGCAAGTTCATCCTCTTTCAATATTAGCCTCTTCAAATTTTCATAGTTTGAATTAGTCCCTCAAATCATGAAAATTGCTACGAGATTCCTTAGTTCTTAGGTTACTTTGAAATTAGTACCTCAAATCATGAAAATTGCTATAAGTTCTCCCAATTCTTAACTTATTTTGAAGTCAGTTCCTCCATTCAAGAATAGAAATAGCAATTGGAAGGATAACCAAGCAATTAGAGGGGTTATTCCTTCCATTTGCCATTTTTAATCTTGAATGGAGGGCTAGCTAATTTCAAAATAAGTTAAGAATTGAGGCATCTTATAGCAATTGTCATGAATTTAGGGACTAGTTTCAAAATAACCTAAGAATTAAGTGGACCTAGTATTAGTTTTCATGTTTTTAGGGACTAGTGTCAAAGTATAAAAAAGGTAAGGGACTAATCTGGGGAAAACACCTTTTATATAACTATGCAACTTGAAACTCTAAAAGTTATTAACCAATGATATATCAAAAAGTGATCACATGCAAAAACACGCAAAAAACTTCAAATAATAGTTTATTTGAACAAGGTGACAAACCCCCTTTGCCCCCCAATTTTTTCCTCCTTTTATTTTTAACCCTTGCCCAAGTATCATTTAAGAAAACACTTTACTACCAATAAAGTTCCCATAAGTCTACGTTAATTATCCTGTACAAGGTTTTACCCATTACTTCTAAGAAAATATTAATATTAAGAAAATAAAAGTATGAAGCTTGTGCGGATACAGGCCATGATTTAGAAACTTCACCTTCCAATCCCTATCATATTGATGGATTATTTTACTATTATGTCTTTGCTCTCGAGTATAGTTTGATAGGAATTATTTATTATTATTTTAATGCAAGGCGGCAGCACCTAGAAGAAGAAGGTGGCTGGTCTAAACTCCTAAAATGGGCCGGGCCGGGCCGGGCCGGGCCCAGACAGCTAGTTTATATTATACCCGTGCGTTCTGCAGTCTTTTTCTTGTGACTCGCTGTCGGTAGTAGAAAACGACAGGGTTGTGGCCCTATGGGTCCCGTCTATCAAACAGGTGAATTTTGGGTGCAAATGCGGCGGTCTTATTAAAGACTTTTTGGTTGTTTTTTATGCAATTTCAGAATTTAAAGTGGACACTCATGTCACTGTACTTTCGGCCTGTAACGCGTATTGCTTGGTGCGTTTGCTTGACCGCGATGGGAGGGATTTACAAGGTCACCGAATCATTTTGGTGCGGTTGTACCCGTTTATTTTATTAGAACTGATGAATGTTACAGTCGTAAACACTCTTCCATTTTCAAATTCTGACTTAATAATTTTGAAAGCAAGTTGCACTTGCAACCGGTTACAACCAGCCCAAATTAATATTAAAAAAATTAAAGCATGAAAATCATTATTTAAACTTTTAAATAAAATTTAAGATCTTCTTTAATGATTTTAAATAATTTTTAAAATTTTATTTTATTAATATTAAAGAATATAAGTTTTCCAAAATTATCATTTTTTTAGAAAATTTAATTTTATAAACAACCATTTTTTGTAAAAATAACACTACAGGCACACCCTTCCACCACACCTTGGGGCACACCCCTCTCACAGCTACAGTGTACGAGACCCACTTTAGATTTTTTTTAAAAAATCTAAAGTGGGACCCGTGCACTGTAGCTGTGAGAGGGGTGTGCCCCAAGGTGTGGTGGAAGGGTGTGCTTTTTGTAAAATATTTTTTCATAAAATAATTTTTTTATAATAATTTTAATAAAATATTTTTTTTATAAAATTTTTATAGAAGATACTATTTTTCAAATAATATTATTTTTTGGAAAATTTATTTTTTGAGGAAAAATAATATTTTTAGAAAACTATTAATGTTGAGAGAAAATATTTTTTCCTCAAAAATACTATTTTTAATATAAATGCTTTTTCGCATAAATTAATTTTTACAAAAGTATTATTTTTGAAAAGTATTTATTTTCTAAATGTAGTTACTTCTATAAAATATTGCTTTTCTAAGTATGATTTTTCAAAAAAAATATTTATTTTCTGAATTATATTCTATTTTAAAACAAATTATTTTAGTAAAAATTTAAAAGTGAAAAAGCATTATTTTTTGAATAAAATAAATATTTTTAGTATATAAGATTAAGGCTAAATATTAGAAAACTCCCCTTAACTTTCGAAGGCTATCAGAAAGCCCTCATTAACTTTTAAAATATCAAAAACTCCCCCTTAAGTATCGACATTATCACAAACCCTGGCTTTAACTTTCAATTTTTTATTAGAAAACTCTCATTAACTTGGAGATTTTATCAAAAAACCCCAAAGTTAGGGTGCTTTTCTAATAAAATTTAAAGTTAAGGGAGGTTTTTTTATAAACCCTAAACTCATGTGGGGGTTTCTGATATTTTTAAAGTTAATTGAGGTTTTTTTATAATCATTCAAAGTTAAGGGGATTTTATGATATTTAGCCTAAGATTAAATAATTATTATATTTTAATTTTTAAAAAGTAAGAACAAGTAGCATACGAAATTTACAAACAATACCAAACATTTGCAACCGGAAGTTGTAAAAATTTAAAATTAATCTAAATAATTGCAATCAAAGTTGCAGACAATAGCAGTTACAAAACGTCACAATTGCATACAAATGATAGTTATGTTGTAACTACAGCGCAACCTACCAAACACAACTTTAGACCATCCATTAGATTTATAATATTCACTTTTCTGTAAAATCATCTCTCTGGCTACATTTGAATTTGAGGAGATATGAGTCAATAGATCGACATGTCAACTTGTTTTCTAAAGGGTTGTTTGGTTGCATAGAAAAATTTATGGAAAAAGGGTGACATGATACTCTCTCATTGGTTGATTTGACCCAAAATTTTAAATTACAATGACAATTTTATATGAGAATACTCGATAGAATATTCATGTTTCCATAACAAAAAAACACTAAAAGTGTAAATTTTAAAATTTTCAAGATATATAAATATTTTCACGAACAAATAACGATATATAAGTGAAAATTAGCATAAATAACGTATTAAATGCCAACTAGTCTTATCTATTCAATATATCTTCAACAAACGGGTTCAGATTCTATCAGCTCTGTCGCTTGAAAGTTGTTGACAGTTTGAACAAAACCTAAAATAAATAGGAAACAAGCTTCCCTCTATAGTATAGCTTAGAACAATCTACTCACATGTAGATGGTCTATCCCAATATGATAGATAGGCCCTGAAATACTTGGTAGAAGTGTGTGTTCACTAGGCCTGTTCAAACGGGCCGGCGGCCAGGATTTTCTGGGTCCGAGCCAGGCAAAATGCCTAGCCCGGACCCATACACGAGGTGCCCGAGCCGGGCCCAGGCCAAATAGGGGCGGGCTCCGGGCTGGCTCAGATTTTTTATTTTTTTGGGCAAAACATTGCTTAAAAATTAGATTAATCTTATTATATTTATATAAGTATTATTGGTATATACTTACTGATAATCATATTTTTATTATAATTTTATACCCTCATTATCTATTTTTCATGAATAAATATATCACTAATAATTATTTTTATCTTTAATTGCAGGTTAATGAAGAATAAAGCCCAAGATCCAATCTCTCAACAAAAGCCCAGGAATTAATGAAGAATACAAACAAAAGCCCAAAAAGCAAAAGCCCAAAGCCAATGGAAGAAAAAGAATTCGGCCAGAAGTAGAGAAGCATGGGTATCGATGGGAGCATCGATGCCAACATCGATGCCGCCATCGATGCTGACCGTTCTGTTACAATCCTATGGCTGAAAATGGAGGGTTATGGATAAGAGTTCAATCCAATGACTCTAATTCACTGATGTTTACTATAAATAGGGTAGAGAGTGAGGGGTCAAGGGTGTGAAAAATTTTATATCTTCATTTGGAGAGGAGGGTTACTCTTAATTGAGAAGACCTTCCAAATTTATAACTTTTGTTACAATTAATAAAATAATTTTTTTCACCACTTCATATTTTTTCTCTTTGTTGGATGATGAAGACAAAGATGAAGATCAATTTGGAGGTTTGTTTTTATTTTCTCTTTTATTTCTTTTCTTATTGCTTAGTAGTTTAGATTTACATTAATGTCTTGTAGTGTAGATTTACTTTCATGATTTAATTTCTTGCATTTAATTCTTATAATTTATTATGTAGTTTAATTCTTGCAATTTATTTTGTAGATTAGATTTTATCTTCTTGTACTATTCGCCTTGATGCTAGAACCCTCTTGGAAATAGTTTTTCTTTTTGCTTGTTTTCATTTTATTTTATTTTTTTTTTTGATTCACCTTGAGGCTAAAACCCTCTAGGGAATTGCCCTTTTCTTAGATATGGAATTAATTCTTATTGGAACTCTAGAAATTGCATGAAACTAGCTTTATTTCTCTTATGATTTGTTAATCATTCTCTCATGCTTAAAATGTTCATGCTTAGGATATTCAACTAAAGAACTAATTGGCAGAAAGAATTCTAGAATTACTATTTAGTTATTATTCTTTTATGAGTAATAATTTTACTTGGATGATAATTTGATAGGTTATACTTCTCTTGAGTGGTTTGATAATCTATGCTTAATAAATCTAAAGTAGAATGTGAAAATGAGAATGATTCATATCTTATAAGTGAGATTAGCTAGTGCATTCAATTCTAGATTCATCATATCTTTAATTGAATCATCCATCTTGACTTTCTTGAATTTTCTTTTCATTCTTGCTTTTTAGTTTTTCTTTGATTCTTTCTTCTCTCCCCTCAATCTCATTTTTATTGTCACTTGCATATATTCACAACAATCCTCATATCTCCCCACAATCACACACATCCATCACTCCTAATTGTCACGCACACAATATAAGAACCAATTTTAATTATTCCTACAAC
This sequence comes from Asparagus officinalis, assembly GCF_001876935.1. NCBI lineage: Eukaryota > Viridiplantae > Streptophyta > Magnoliopsida > Asparagales > Asparagaceae > Asparagus > Asparagus officinalis. The sequence goes on along the minus strand of NC_033797.1, from coordinate 127,630,698 downwards.
ACCTTCATCGTGAGATCGATAACTTTTTATACTAAAACTTGATTGGTTGTGTACTTGTAATTTTTGGGATATCATTTATGCCCCATCACTTACATATTAGTATATAGCTCTATATTATATATACTTATAAGTTATAACGAGAGAGAGAGAGAGAGAGAGAGAGAGAGAGAGAGAGAGAGAGAGAGAGAGAGAGAGAGAGTATCACATAGGTATATATTACTTATTCATAAATATGTATTATATAGTAATCTATGTATATGTTACATACTTATCTTATGCTTATAACTTGAGAGAGAGAGAGTATCACACAAGTATTTATTACTTATTTATAAATATGTATTATATGGTAATATATGCATTTGTTACATATTTATATTGTGTTTATTTAAGTATAGTTATATACTTTACTTATATGATATACTTTTATATATACTAGATGCAATATACTTATACATAATTATACGGGAAAAATGTGTCAAGGCCCCAAAATAAAGACCCAGGAGTGGCCCAATCCCACCAATTAATTCTCTTAGCCTTTAGCTCCAAAAAGTGTGAAAAGTGTGGCCCAGTCCCAAAAGCCTATCTTTATACATGTACTGGATGTATTTTGACAAACCTACCGAAAATACCCTCTTCTCTCTCTCACAGAAAACCGACTAAATGGGTTCTCATGCTCGGTGATCTCTCCCATCGTATTTATAGCAAAGTGATGGTGGAAAGCAAGGGGGAAAAGCGTGGGCTCCCTCCAATACTATTATGCTTTATCATCATGGATTATATATTGTCTAGTTTTATCTTTCACTCTCTCATTTATGAAATTAGGGTTTTTTCTTCAACTGTCAACAACCCTTATGTGCCTGAAATCCCCTTAATTACTCCTCATAACTATCCTCATAACTCTCAACCACCCCCAATGGCCGCCAACAACTTGATTTGCATGGTGTCTTTAGGCGAGAATGCCATATTCTTGAAGCTAAGTTCGACAACAAACTTTTATGAACTGAAGTTGATGTGTCTGAAAAATTAAAAGTACATGAAGAAGCTTTATCCTTGATATATAAATCTGAGAGGCACCCCAACCTGAGTTTTTCAGTTGACAAAGAATATTATTTAAAGTGCATGTTGGAGCACAATCAAAATATTGGTTGTACGGAGATTCACATGCAAGCTGCTGTTAATGTAGAGTGTTCCACTTCTGGAAAAAAAATCAAAAAGTTATTAGTGAAATGTAATTAATTAATGAACTATTTATAACATTGGGCTTTGTGTGATGTAAACACTATTTTTTCTTCAACTTTCAACCACCCCTTATGCGCTTTAAATCCCCTTAATGTAACCTCATAATTGTCCTCATAACTATGAACAACCCCCAACGGCCTCCAAAGACTTGATGCGCATGGTGTTGTTTTTCGATAATGCTATATTCTTCATAATTTGAAGTGCATGTTGGATCGCCAGCAAAAAACTGGTTGTATGGTGATTCAAATGCAAGCTGTGGATACTATGTAGTGTCCTATTTCTAAGAAAAATTCAGAAAGTTATTACTGGTTTGTAAGTAAACAATGACCTCTGTTTGAAACTGGGCTTTGTGTGAGGTAAAAATTATGATTTCAAGTTTCGATGCGTAGTCGAAAAAAATAGTTGTCATCTCTGATGGTTAGATGTTAACTCTTCATCTTACATATTAATTTTCTACGATATATGTTAACCTTTACATGAACATGTTAACTCTCGTGTGAACATGTTAAAATTTTCATGAAATTGTTAACTTTCGTCATATTGTGTTAACTATGCATATTGTCTGTTAAATTTCACTGCTCTATGTTAAGTTTTACAAAAAATGGTTAATTTTACTCCCAATCAATTAACTTTCGACGTACTATGTTAACTATGTATATTATTAACTTTTGTCGTACTGCTGTTATTTTAAAATATCAGAAGATAATATTATAATATAGTGTATAGGATATCTCACTGGTTAATTAATTTGTGCAGCAGTGATGCCTCTTTGAATGCAGAATATAGTCGTCGTCCTCCACGAAATGCTTCCAATTCAGAGAGAATCCAAAATGATTTCCCATCTGGTGAGATTATAATGAGAGCTGATGATATTATCAATAACACTTTCAGCATTCCTCAATGGTAGCACACAACATTAACTGAAAAGATGTAACAATTTGAAACTGTAACTGAATTAAAACTAGCTATGCAATACTATTCCATGGCGAAAAAATTTGACTATGAATTTGTAAAGAATGAACCCAAACGTATCCGAGTCTGTTGTCGATATAAGGATACATATGGATGCTCTTTGCATCTCCTATTAAAAATGATAAAAGAATTAAAATTAAAAGGTTTGTGAATGAACACAGTTGCGGATAGCATACTAACTTGTCAGGGCAATCACAGGCATCTCGTAAATTCATAGCAGCCCAATTGCGACCTATATAAAGGCGCAACCTAAAATTCACCCAATTGATGTGCAAAAGGAGTTCCCCACTCGATATGGATTGAGACTTGAGTAAAGAAAGATATGATGGGGCAAAGAAAGAGCACAGGAGGATATGTACGGTGATAGTTATGAGGCTTATGATCAATTAAGATGGTAAATTTTACAGTTATTTTATTAAGTGTACAAATTTTGATCATAGTCTCTTATAATACAATGTTAGTTGTTAATTTATCATGTACTTTATTACCCTTAGATGTTTTATGTTAATTTTAATTGATATGTTTCAACTATCACCATGGAATGTTATGTTTCATTAAAACTGTGAGCTTTTATGTTAATATATTACCCTTATGCTGTAATGTATTATACTTACACGAAATTAGATCACATTGTTGTACATGTATGAGCAAAAGGTGAAGCAAACAAATCCAGGAAGCTACATTTGCATTGACCAGAATGAAGGAAGGTTCAGAAGACTGTTTATATGTTATGCTGCTTGCATCGTTGGTTTCTTTAATGGGTGTAGACCCCTATTATTTTTAGATAGGACCTTTTTTGAAAGACAGATACAAAGGTATGCTCCTGAGCACCATAGCATACGACGGAGGCCAAAGGATATTTCCACTTGCGTATTGTATATGTGATCAGGAAAATATTGATAATTGGAGATGGTTCCTTCAAGGCCTGTGGTCCATACTGTATGAAAAGTTAGACCCATACAATCCTCCCTACTAATTGGTAATTATTTTTGATGCCGACAAGGAGATTTGAGAAGCCGTGAGAGAATGTTTCCCTGAAGCAATTCACTCAAGATGCGTTCTGCACCTAGTTGAAAATTTTAGATCAAAGCTAAAGGATTTGGGAATGAAGGCAAAGGACATATAAGTTTTAGGGAATTTGCTCCAATATGCTTGCTATAAATATACTATAGCGGAATGGAATTACTACACGAAGAAAATTTATGAGATGTCTCCAGTTGCATATGAGATTGTAATTAATTACTCGCCAGAGCATTGGGCAAATGCATTTTTCTCTGGCATTAGGTAATGCATTCAATCATTATGATGCTTTTCAGTTGATGTTAACTATCTTGCATATATGTGAATTTTCCTTTCTATAGGTTAACTATGGCTGATATATGTTAACTTTCACCAATATATGTTAACACTGATGTTTTTTATGTTTTCAGCAGTAAAGGTTAAGTTTTGTGGTTACATGTTAATATATTATTACATATTGGATGCCCATCATGCTTTCTATTATTTTATGCTTTGTAGATATGGTCATGTAACCTTTAATGTCACAGAATCCTTTAACAGTTGGATACGTGAAGCTCGATTGTTACGTATCCTACAAATGGTGGAGCATATCCGAAAACAAATTATGAGTCGCATGAACAACAGACGGATAATGGCTGATAAGTGGATAAGCTATCTTTATCCTAAAGATGAGCAGATTGTTAGAGAACATATAGAAAAAGGATGTACTTTAGAGATTAAGCAATCTAGAGATGATATATTCGAAGTGCAATCACATAGAACTACTCACGTTAATTTAGAGAAGAGGACATGCACTTGCCGAGCTTGGGACGTAACCCGTATTCCTTGTGTGCATGCTTGTGCAGTCATTATTTATATGAAAAGAGATGTATATCAATATTATGATTGGTTCATGTTCGTAGAAGCGTTTAAGAATAGCTACAACGAAATATTATATCCTATACTAGATTATGAGAAGCGGAGTGTGCCCAGGGATGAAATCCAGATTTTGCTACCAATTACCACTAAGAGGAGGGAAAGAAATAGAATAAGACACATAAACAACAGAACCATTTACAAACGTCCAGTCAAATATTCTCAGTGCAAAGCTGAGGGTCACAATCGAGCAACTTACAATGAGCCCATCGGTGATTAGTGTGTTTTTGCTTCTTACAACTAGGGCTGAGCACGGTTCGGTTTGGATCGGTCTTTACCAAATTTTGAACAACCGAACCGAACCGCATATAATTCAAAACCGAACCGAACTGTTGCAAGTTGGTTCAGTGCAGTTCAGTATGGTTCGGTTTGTTCAATTCTAACTTCATTTTCAGAATGACTTAGACAGTAGACTTGCCAAATGCTAAATCAAATAGAATATATCGTGACGGGTAAGGGATCCCATGAATATTAAATAGTAGTATTTCAGGGGTTGCCGACTTAATTTGGAAAAACAAGAGGGGAAAAAGAAACAAAATCATCATTCATGAAAACATATATACCAGAAAACAAATTAAGGATCATTATCAAAGCACAAACTCAGAAATCATAAGAGAATAGGAGTGCATAAATGAATAGGAAACTGATAGTCCGATATCTTAACGTACTAGTTGATGTATCCATGGAAATAAATCAAAATTAAAGAATAATCACAGTTAGAAGCTTGAAGAAGAGCAAAAGATAAAGTTTATACCTCGGCCTCGGTGACGGTGACGGGTGCGGGTGTCCCCCCAAAAGCCGGAGACAGATCCTGAGCCTGAGGAGATGTTTCGACCTCGACCATGAAGACTGTGGAAGTGAGGAAGAGGAAGAAGAAGTGAGAGAGGTGGACCGTGGAACTAATGATTGAGGAGTGAGAGAGAGTGAGAGAGAAGAATCGAGGAGGCGGCTGGGAAAGGGGGAAGGGAAGTTTAGGTGTTTAGGGTTTGAGAGTCTGAGACTTTGTCTTTGGGGACGGGCCGAGTTTGAGAAAAATGGGTATTTAGACCATGGGGTATTCGGTCGGTTCGGGTCGGTTTGGGTTAAAAAGTTTTCAACCCGACCCGAACGACCCTACTCTTAAAACCTATTTTGTCGGGTCGGGTCGGGTCGGTTCGGGTCGGGTCGATCGGTTTTTTCGATTTGGACCTAACCGTACCCAGCCCTACTTACAACAATACTTTTGCTAGAGAAATATAGGTTGTATTTAAGTGGTTAAGTATATAGTGTGGGACTTTTGTATTCTGTGAAGTTGTACGATTAATCATTTTGTTCATGCAAGTAATATTTACTGCAAGGATGCATGATGTTTTGAGATTTGTACTTGTTCATCTTAACATTTTGTTCATGCAAGTAATATTTACTGCAAGGATGCAAGATGTTTTGAATGATTAATCATTTTGTTCATGCAAGTCGAAAAATAGAAACTTTGTTCATTCTTCCTAAGTTGTTTTCGTATAGTACTAATTTTCTTCAACATTTTGATTTGTAAGATGAAATTTAATTAAAGAAACTTAAGTTTGTTATGCTTTTATTGAAAATGAATTGAGGAACATGTGTTCAGTATCAGATTTATACGTTAACTTTTACTGTAAATGGTGATACTTGTATGTTAACTTTTACTAAAAGTGTAAGTATCAGAGTTATATGTTAACATTAGCTAAAAGTGGTTAAGTATCAGAATTATATGTTAACTTTTACTGAAAGTGATTAAGTATCAGCGTTATATGTTAACCTTTACTAAAAGTGGTTAAGTATCAGCTAATGAGAGAGCTAGGGACAATTTCGACGAGTTTGGTTCCGGCGAGCTTGGCCTTTTGACGAGCTTGGCCTTTAGGCGAGTCTGACTCATTCTGGGGAGTCTGCCAAATAGGCGGGGTCAGTGAGTCATCTGGGTCGAGTCGTCTTCGAGGGTCGACTAATACCGCCTTTCGTGTCGACGCGAAGAGGTGTCGAGTCGGTTTCGATAGGAAGAGCCGACAGATGATGCCTTTCGTGTCGTCGTGCTGACTCTTCGAGTCATCTGGTCGAATGAGTTGGATGGGTTCAAATCGAGTCAGCTTCGATGGAAAGAGTTGACAAATGACGCCTTTCGTGTCGACGTACCACTCTTGTCGGCTGAGTCTAGTGGACTCTTTAGGGAGTCGGCCGATGTCCCATTCGAGTCGGCTGAGTCTGGTGGACTCTCAGGGGAGTCGATCTGCCTTCCCAAAGATGGACCCTCGGGCTCTTTTGCTTATTCCAAGTTGTTGTGCAGGGATAAATGCAATTTTTATTACCTACAGTTAAGTATCAGAATTATATGTTAATTTTTACTAAAAGTGGTTAAGTATCAGAGTTATATGCAAACTTACAGGTTGACTTGTTAACTTTTTTTCCAATTTGTTAACTTTCAGCATAATAGGTTATCTTTCATGATTACATGTCATCTTTTCTTAAATTATATTAACTTTTACTGGGTATATGTCAATCAATGTAGTTTTTTTCTTATAACATTAGCGATATGACATGTTCTATCATCCTTATAGACATGTTATGTATTGCATTTCAATCAGTTAGTAGCATAAATTATAGAACTTGTCATCCACCTAATTACTTGTTACACAACCAGTTAAATACACAACTAATTACTCACTATCAACCTGTAAATGTCCAATTCCTCAACCAGTAACACAACTTGTCATCCACACTATCAACCAGTTACACTACCAGTTAAATACATATTCTCATCCACACTATCAACCAGTTACACAACTAGTTAAATACGCCTTGAATACAGTCTGTCCACCAATTAAATACAACTTGTCATCCACACTATCAACCAGTTACACAGTCTTCAAGTATTTACACAACTAAATTAATATACAAGTTAGTTTTGTTCTCATTTTGATCTGTTCAATTCATCACTTTTAGGACAACATTCACCCATCCTTTTCTAATGTCTACCCTTGATTATTCTATTCTCATCCTTCCATTAGTAGTTCAGGTGCAAGCCTAGCACGGATGACGTCAGACTCGTCAGCGGGATTAGTTACCTGAATCGTATCAACCCCATGTATTATAACCTTTATACATAAAGGAACGAAAAGCCCACAATCAAACCTGCATGATATAAAATGGAAAGATAGTTAGATATATGATACTGAATAAAAGAAAAAAGTTTAAATATGTGAAATACTAACATTCCAGTCTGTTGCTCGAAAGGGACAACCTCATATCTGAACTTTCTCCAAATATTATTGGGATCAAAACTAGACTTCATATGATCCATGAAACTAATTACTTTATTTACTGGTTCAATATACGTACTGTGGCCAGCCGAGCTGTAATGCTTGATAACATTCTCATCCAACCTTACTTCAGCAACATGCCAGTGGTCATGACGCACAAGCAGGATAAGGAGTACACTCTTCCTCGCGGGAACATGCTTTTGTATGAATGAGGTGTATAGATGTGGAAAATCTGGAGTCATTGCATAAAGGCTATGTTGTATTACCAAGAAAATAATGTTATGCATGTTGTAAATAGGAGTTAAAGAAGCTTAGGAGTTTGAACCTAATGCTTACGCAGAAGAATGTTGTTACAACCCCATATTTATTACCCAGGGTCGCAACTTCTGGCCTCTCTAGCCATGTTCTTAGCCTATCTACAAGAGCTTCCATGACCTGTAAATTTACCATGAAGGAGATGCAAATTAAATTGCATAACAACACAACACCCAAAAATCCCAGAAATGCGTAAAAGATTAACATATTAAACTTGCATGGTCATCGATACGGCTGCCACGTAAAAGATAAAGAAGCTCTAAAGAATCGATACTATTGTTCACTGTATTAACAATAATACTTGACCTGAAACATAACAGTAAGATCCAAATGTTAACATAAATCTGGATATAGAAAAATATTGAAGTATTAACATGCTCTAGCAAACATTAACATAAATGGATATAAATTAACATAAATCTGGAAATATTAACATGTAACAGTGAAAGCTAGCATGTTCTAGCAAACATTAGCATAAATGGGTACAAGTTAACATAAATATGGAAACATTAACATGTAACAGTGAAAGCTAATATGTTCTAGCAAACGTTATTTAGAATGTCTAAACTTACTGATGGACTTTTTGATTGCAAAACTGAGAGATCCATCTGTTCTCATCTGGTGTGAGCTTTACCGCTACATGATGGGGTACTCTAAAGTTGTGAACGAAGGTTCCTTCACTATCAATCAAATGTATGCTAAAATCATCAAAGTTAGGAATACCCTCGTTTAGCTACTTCAAAAGAGCCTCCTCCTTCTTCTTGCTTTTCCTTTTCTTCAGAAAATCCCAAGTGCATTCATCAGGCTTACAATAGTACCTGATTTTTCCCCTATCTTCATCCTTGTGGTGTGATATGTTAATTATATCTTGAAGAACTTCCTTCTTCTTTTCTTCAATGAAAGGGGTTCGGACTATCTGTAATCGCGTCCTGATCCCGGTACTTGGTCCCCTAGTCCCCTTTGAAACTAATTTCTTTGATCTCTTCTGATAAACTTGTACCTCATTTTTCTCCTCCATTTGCTCTACAACTTTCTTCTCTTCAACTTTCTCTACCTCACTCTCTACAACTTTCTCCACATTCTCATCCTCCATCTCTTGCCATTCAACTTTCTCTATCTCCTTCTCTGCTTGTGCAACAACCTCCGCAATATGAGAGGCTTCCTTACCAATATTAGTTACATCGTCATAATCGAAGCAATTTACAACGTCACCCTATCAATAGAATCAATACTCCTTCTTACTTTAGTTTGTGTAGACCCTGTTTGCCTATCATTCTGTGACATAATCACCCTCACATTCTTCTTCAGGTCTTCGGGGTCAATCAAGTCAGTGGTTCCTTCATAGAGCTCCAATTTCTTGTTCAGCCTATGTATCTCCTTAGAGAAAGCATCGTATTGAAGGCGCTTGCTACGCTTGACAGCGTTGAGCAATTTCCAATTTAGTTTGGTTGTATTCCTCTAAAAATAAATTTGATCTTCACTTGTCATGTCATGCCCCACTTCCCAAAATACCTGGGAATCGGAACGTGAACAAGCCCGCGACATATTAGATTAAGGAGAATAATAAAATAATTATTTCTCCTCAACCTAATACGCTAAGCGTCAAGAAATAAATACAATACAAAGGAATAGGTCCCCGATCATAGGTAGTGAGAATATAATGGACAAACTTAGAACAAAATATCCATATCACAAGTGAATATCATCCAAGACATAATATTCGGGTCAACATGCCCTTATACAAAACTGAACAAATGAATACTGAAGAATATGAAATACAATGATCAAACAAAAAAGGAAATGCTATAAAAGAAACTAGGATCATCAACTAAGAAGAGGTAGATGAACTTCGGTCTATTCTTTAACTCTATCTGCAAGGCACTCATGCTGAGAATATTCTGACTCTGGCGTATCTCCAAGCTGAACCTGATCTTCCTCTAAGTCTAACGTACACCAGAGAAAATATGTGTACGTTAGCGTGTATGGCACACGACAAGATCCCGCAAAACAAAAGAACGAACAAAAACCCAATGCAAAAAAACGATACAACAACAGAAATGATAAAGAAATGTGCAACTGGAAATCTAACAAAATCAATCAAGTAATAAGTCGATCATGCAGCTAGCAATTGTTTGCGGTGAAAGTTGATTTCTTCATTGTTGAATCTATTACACGTTTATCGATTACAGATTCAAAGTAAAATTAGTCTTTTTATAAGACTTTCTTACACAATGAAAATAATAATAATAATAATAATAATAATAATACAACTCTCTTCAAACAAACGCAACGGGTGTTTATCGCCCGCTGCTTGCGTGAGATCTTGGCCTGTGACGGGGACGTTGATATCCATGGACCACTGCCGATCAGATCTGATTACTGAAAAATCAGGCAGAGCTTCGTTGATTCGTGAAGTAATCAAGAAACCGTAGCACTTATCTCGGCAACGGCGAGATAATTGCTCTTCTTAAGATTATCGCAACGGGATAATCTTAAGGAACGGACCCGGGAAACTGCAGATCTGACGAGCTCCTCTTCTTTATGCCGACGAACTCGATCAGATCTCTACTCCTCTTCTTCTCTGAAATTCGTGCACTTTTGATCTTCAATCCGGCAGGGCTTCACCAACGTTCGATAATTCCAGATCCCCAAAAATGAAGGCCCTGGGGCTGTATTTATAGGCTTCAGGAGCCCTGTGTTTGGATAGGAGCGGTTGATTCCCTCTTATCTTCAGTTATAACCACTTTATCACATTTAAAGATAACCCCAAGGCAGTTAGGGAGGCTCTGAAACAGTCAAAACTGATCGAAAACTGTCAAACACACGTCCCGAGTGCGAGACAGTTCGGGGTGTCTCGCACATGTGCGAGACAGTTTGTACCCTCTTCAGTATTTTTGCTCTAAGTCTTTCAACCAACCTCCGAATGAGGTGATTCAAGTTGTGTTGGAAAGATAACGAAAAGATCTACAACTTTTATCTTTTAAGATTCTTTAGATTCGAATCTAATCATGGTCAAAATAGCTCCACAAGATCCGAGACACTTGTGAGTGTCTCGCCCATGGCCGAGACACCAATGAGTGTCTCGGGTATTTTGGTTATAACTTCCTCATATGACCTCCAAATGACCTGATCCAAGATGCATTGGAAAGAAAACAAGGAGATCTACAACTTTAATATTTTGAGTTTCTTCAGATTCAAATCATATCATGGCAAAAATCACTCTACAAGTTCTAAGACACCTTTGGGTGTCTCGGCTTGGCCGAGACACTCATGGGTGTCTCGGGTTGGCCGAGACACCTTTGGGTGTCTCGGCCAAGACGAGACACCTTTGGGTGTCTCGGGTTGGCCAAGACACCTCTTGGTGTCTCGCCGTGTCCCGGGACGTAGTCCTGCGCGTTCCGTCCATTTTCACCGTATCTTCGTCGTACGAACTCGGAATCATGTGATTCAAGATGCGTTGGAAATCCGTCGAGAAGATCTACAAGCTCCCATAATTGAATCATATGTAAAGTGGACAAGACATGAGAGGCTCTCCGCCCTTTTGCAAGCGATACGGGGTTCCCGATCAGCTCGTGTTTCCGTCACTCCGAAGTTCCATCGTTTTGCATGGTCCGTCGACTCACTTCAAGTGTTTGTCGTCATCAAATGATCTCCTATGACTCGGATATTGACATTCATCATCTTCTCTCTATCTCGAGCCGTGTGCGGGGACCTATAGGAAATTTTTTACTCCTACAGATACCCCCTCCAAAGTGTTTCAGTCTCGTTTATTTTATAGACAAGCCTGAAATACTTTGGATATGATCGGTCCAACCTTCAATCAGTGTAAAAGGACCTGTTGTTAGCTTTGATTCTTGACTCCTTCGATTTTCAATCTATTCGATGTTTTGACGAATAGCTGAAGTTCTCCCGGTGCTGCGTTTATCGTCTAGCCGTCATCGAAATCTTGAATCAAAACCAGTGATTTGATTTTGGCTCGTATCATCGAGTTGACTTTGAACTGACTGTCTCCATCACGATATATTGATTCACATTGACTTTTATCGTAACGCGTTGACTGGCGTTGACCTATGATTACGTGTTGACCTAGGGTTTCGGATCGTCTGCCATTGACTTTTGTATCGCAACACGTTGATTGGCGTTGACCTAGGGTTACGCGTTGATCGGCGTTGACCTAGGGTTTTGGATCGCCTGGCGTTGACTTTTTTTTATCGCAACGCATTGACTGCCGTTGACCTAGGGTTACGCGTTGACCGGCGTTGACCTAGGGTTTCGGATCGCCCGACATTAATACAGTTTATACTCGTACGTTTGTTGGAGTATACACAGTTTAAGCTCTTGAGGTATTAGAGCATGGCGGTCCTAAATGTCGGAGTTGCAGGACCAACTATGAAAGTTGATTCATCTGCATGTATGGATCTTATCCTGAAGTTGTTGGATGCTCAAGTCACGAGACCAACTAATGAAGATGATGCGTCAATGACTCGCATTTATAGAATTTTTGGCAAATTCTCAGCCATCAACGGGTTTGATTAGCCTTTACCGACTACCGTTTGAGTCGGGCTAGCATGCAAATTGTTTTAAGTTCGTTCCGCATGTAACGTTAAGCTAAAAGAGTTAACCCTTTTAGTGCTACGATATTGAATACGTAGACTTCGTCTTTCTTCTATAAAAAGACTAAACAGCGACGTGTATCAGACGTAGACTTAGGATTTTTGGCAAATCCTCAGCCATCAACGGATTTGATATGCCTTTACCGACTACCGTTTGAGTCGGGCTAGCAAGCGGATTGTTGAAATCCGTTCCGAATGTGATGTTGTGCTAAAGGAATGAACTCCATTAGACTTGATGCTACGACTTCGAATACGTAGACTTCGCCATTGTTACGAGAATAGGCTACCCGGCAACGCGTGTTAGGCGCTGACTTACCCTTACTTAGGATTCAGGATAAAAGTCTCCAGACTCGGATTCTGGTGTCTTCTTTAATCGGTAAAAGACTAAACCGGCAACGCGTATTAGGCTTTGGCTTATCCCTGCTTAGGCTTCGGGATAAAATTCCTCGGGCGTGTGAAGTACGAATTTTGGTGTTATTAATAACAACCTGCTACAATATTGAATATGTAGCCTTTTGTCCTTTTTACGGTTAAGGACTAACCGGCAACGCGTATTAGGCGTTGACTTATTCCTTCTTAGGATTCGGGATAAAATTCCCCGCGTGTGTAAGGCGCGGATTTTGGCGTTATGAATAACAACCTGTCACAATATTGAATATGTGGGCTTTTGTCTTTTTTACAGTTAAGGACTAACCAGCAACGCGTGTTAGGCGCTGACTTATCCCTACTTAGGCTTCGGGATAAACTTCCCCATGCGTGTGAAGCACGGATTTTGGCGTTATTAATAACAACCTGCCACAATGTTGAATATGTAGCCTTTTGTCCTTTTTACGGTTAAGGACTAACCGGCAACGCGTATTAGACGTTGACTTATCCTTTCTTAGGATTCGGGATAAAATTCCCCAGATTGGAATTCTGGTGTCTTCTTCAATCGGTGAAAGACTAAACCGACAACGTGTGTTAGACATAGGCTTATCTCTATTTAGGAGTCGAGATAAAGTTCCCCGTGCATAGGATGTACGTATTTGAAGATGAGAATTGTGTCTTTTCTCAGGGTAAAGACGAACCCAAAATGGAAGAGGAAGAATTTTATATTCTATCTCCCGGCACCGAAGAGGAAGAATTTTATATTCTATCTTCACTTGGAAAGGAAACTCGAAGTGGGATCTCCACCCCCAGAATCCGGAAAGATGAAACTAGGAGTGGGATCTCCACTCCGAGAATCAGAAAGATTCAAGTAACCCTAACTTTTATAGGATTGGTTACTTAATCCAAGAAAAGTGTTCCTCATTTATTAAGGGGAAATTCCGATTTCGACCCTTACTTTTATAGGTTTGGCTGAAAAAGAAAAAGACGGAAGTCTTTCGTTTATCGAAAGGGATAACTCAATCTTAGTCTTAACTATCTACAGGTTTGACTAAGTGAAGTTGGAGACAATCCTAACTTTTATAGGTTAGATTGCTCATTTTGAAAGTTGACCTCTCGTTCATGGAAGGAATCGAGAGGGGAATCTGGCTTTGGCCCTAACTTTTATAGGTTTGACCTGAAAGCAAAGGGAGTGGAATACAAGTAGTAGTAGAAATATTGGTTTGTACTAGCCACTCGATGGAGGATTTTGATGTTAAGTGATCAGGACTTAACACGTCAAGCTTTGAAAATTGCCATGAATTGACGAATAGAAATTTTAGTGGACCCACCACCAATTGATTTGACCAGTGGGGGATTTTGTGAGGAAGATTGATCTGTCGTCAAACACCAATAGAAGTTTTGTGAGGGAAGATTGATCCAACGAAGCGATCGAATCTCGTCTCAGCAAAAGAGTGTTCAAAAATCACAGTGGGGGTTTAGTGTTTATCACTTTGTTTGTAATGATCGGGTTATCCCTAAGAAAATTACATATAGTATTTTTCCGGGAACTTCCTGTTACATGAATCATCCACTCACAGCTTCTTCACAAAACTGGGTTTATCATTGCATTCGGTTACATGATCGGGTTATCCTTAAGAATATTACATATAAAAATTCTCCAGGAATTTCCCGTCAACGGTAGGAAACAGTTTAGACTCATATACCTATTGGAGTATCAGGGAGCAGTTTAACCTCTTATACCGGTCGGAGGATTAAGAAGCAGTTTATACTCTTATACTTGTCGGAGTCTAGGAAGGAGCAGTTTATACTCTTATACTTATCGGAGTATCAAGAAGCAGTTTATACTCTTATACTTGTCGGAGTGTCAGGGAGCAGTTTAACCTCTTATACCGGTCGGAGGATTAAGAAGCAGTTTATACTCTTATACTTGTCGGAGTATTGAGGAACAGTTTATACTCTTGTACTCTTTGGAGTATGATGGGCGGTAGGTTGATCTTGTTGTTTTTAAGAAGGGTCTCGAAGATGGCTGGAACGTCTTCGTCCTTGAATGAGTACTCTTTTTGGAGCCTCGAATCCGAAGTCTTCTGCTGTCTTCGGGGTTGCTGTTGCGACGTCTGATTAACATCAACAACTGGTGTAGGTGACTTCCCTTCATCATGGGAAATTAGACTCGGGTTCAGAGGGTTAGCCATCGGTTGGCTTCTTTCGACCTTCCTCCTTCTGAGAAAGCGTTCGGCCTGCTCTCCGCGCACCTTCAACTCTTTCCAGGTATTTTGCGGCACTACTCCCATAATGTCCAAGATGTTAATGGACAAGTTGTTATGACAGGTTTGCAAGACGAATTCCTCCGTGACGGGATCCTTGCAGTTCATTGCCCGATTGCGGAAGCGTTTGATGAAGGTATCCACCGATTCTCCGTCTTTTTGTTTCTCATCTAAGAGTGTCCTGATCGACACTTCGGCGTCATCATCGAAGAAATGAGCGAGGAACATACTCTCCAGGTCCTCCCAGCTGTTGATGCTTCCAGGCTTGAGACGGAGGTACCAATCGAAGGCAGACCCGCGAAGGGTGCCAACGAATGACCGCACCATCAAGGGCTCGTTGCCAGAAATCGTGTCCAAGTGGGACTTGAAGTAGATTAGATGCTGAGTGGGCGAGCCCTTCCCGTCGAACGGCGTGAAGTTGATCAGGTTGAACTTCGCCGGATACGGGCACGAATCTCATTCTTTCGGGTAAGGACACGGAATGCCGGTCTTCTTTACCTCTTGAGCAGACATTAAAGTGTTAATTTTGCTCTCGAGGTCCTTCATCTTTTTGTCCTTATCTATATCCTGTTTTGGATAATTTTCGAGAGGAATAATGCGGCCACCCCCAGTGTTATCATCATTGGTGGGTCCACCCCCAGCGTCGTTATTTTTAGTGGGACCACGCCCAGCATTGTGTTCATCCACATCTGAATCGCTACCTGCTTGGTTAGTAGTGCTGCGACGGCTGGACTCACCTAGCTGATTCGACAAAGCTCGGATTTGTTGGTCGTGCATTTGTCTTATCTCCTGCATAGCCATTTCCATTTCGTTTTTGAATGCTTCTTTCTGCTTGGCTAGAGCATCCTCAATGATTTTGGCTATTTTCTCGGTGTTGATCATGAACACTTCCTGAGCTTGTCCTATGCTAGACGTTGTATCGTCAGAGGCGATTGCGGAATAAGAATCCGAGAGTTCGTCATCGGAATGGATTCCTTTACGGATGCCCTGGTAATCATTATGTCCAACGGCTTCTAGATGAAGCTGAGATATTCATTGGGTTATTCCTGAACTAACTTCTCTTCCTAGAGAAAAATTAGGGTTGGAGCTATTTGAACTAATCGGAGACTTCCCCTTATCAACCACGTTGATAGTAACTGTTGGGAGTTCGTCATCTCGAACAACCGATCGACTTTTGCGAAAACGTCTTGATTTGGTTTTTGATGCTTCAGTGGAGATCCTCTCAAATACCGAGACCCTCTGTGGAGCGGTCTTGGGGCAGCTACACTCTGATAATACTGCCCTGATAATTTTGATACACAGACAGTGAGAGTCCGCTTCCCGAGTACTTCTCTTTCGAGATTTGTTCGTACCCCCAACCCGATAGTACAACTCATTGATGTTGCGGTCAGAGCAACCTATCTGCTGTTTACATAAATTCTCAGGTATAATGCATTCTTCTGTCTGACACGTTTTCCTCTGAGTAAACATCACCTTGTTGGCGTCTACAGGAGTCACACGCTTAGAATCACACCTTTGTGAAGGTGAAACCTTAACGGGCTCCTGGTTTTCTGCACGCACCGCCAAGAGGGCCGTTATAGAAATTAATTTGTTAGGAGGTCGCGTACAACCCCCAGTCCGGATGTTTGCTCGAAGCTCCTTTAACGGTCTCAAGTTTTCCTTAACGGGCGCTTTTCCTCGATCCTCGGGTAGAGAACCGATGCGATCCTTCAATGAGACTCTAGATTTGGGAAGATTCACGCTGTCATAGGGCTTCACTGGAGGT
Organism: Asparagus officinalis; assembly: GCF_001876935.1. Lineage (NCBI taxonomy): Eukaryota > Viridiplantae > Streptophyta > Magnoliopsida > Asparagales > Asparagaceae > Asparagus > Asparagus officinalis. The sequence goes on along the minus strand of NC_033797.1, from coordinate 127,613,957 downwards.
ACGGGAGCAATAGGAATGGGATCTGGAGTTGACAAAGGCCGGAGAGCGGCCTCGGATGCTTTTGCCTTAGGCGCTAATTTGGCCTTTGGCATCCAACCTTGCTTAGATCTTGGTGGCTTTTTTACCACCTTTCCTTTCTGTAACTCCTGTGCATTCCGTACAAGGGTCCTCTTCTCTCCTAACAGTGTGCGGTGCTTATGGATACGCTCCTCAAGAGTTGAACGAGTTCGTTTGAAACGAACCCATTCGTTAGTAGGTGGTTGGGAGGAGGTTCCCAAAGATGGTTGTTGGAACACTTTGCGCCTTCTGAGTTTCAGATCCGCATCATAGCAGATCCCGTCAACACGCTCCAAAGCCTTAGCAAATTGACGCGCGAGATGTTGACGGCGCCTTTGACGAGCCCTCTTCGTCAGCACTGGTGCACTTTCAACGGGCAACTCCTTGACTTTCGAGGAGTTGTCACGAACGTTGGATCTGGTTTCTTTGGAAGCTGGAGAGGAATCTTCCACTGCATCCGGGTTCAGATCATCAGTCTTGGTTTTTGGATCTGAAGTCACGTTCTTCACGGCAGCGGTTTTCCTGCGTTTGCAAGAAGAAGATCTGGAGGAGGAGGAGGAAATATATTCCTCGAATTTCTGCTGGTCGAATTCGTATTCGACCTCTTCGAACACCGGGATCCTGATCGTCAGCTGCATCACGACAGCCTCGGCAGCGAGGCTGTTGGCTCCCACTGTGGTCGCCAGCTTGTTTGCGGTGAAAGTTGATTTCTTCATTGCTGAATCTATTACACGTTTATCGATTACAGATTCAAAGTAAAATTAGTCTTTTTATAAGACTTTCTTACACAATAAAAAGATAATAATAATAAAAATACAACTCTCTTCAAACAAACGCAACGGGTGTTTATCGCCCGCTGCTTGCGTGGGATTTTGGCCTGTGACGGGGACGTTGATATCCGTGGACCACCGCCGATCAGATCTTATTGTTGAAAAATCGGACAGAGCTTTGTTGATTCGCGAAGGAATCAAGAAACCATAGCGCTTATCTCGGCAACGGCGAGATAATTGCTCTTCTTAAGATTATCGCAACGGGATAATCTTAAGGAACGAACCCGGGAAACTGCAGATCTGACGAGCTCCTCTTCTTTATGCCGACGAACTCGATCAGATCTCTACTCCTCCTCCTCTCTGAAATTCGTGCACTTTTGATCTTCAATCCGGCAAGGCTTCGCCAACGCTCGATAATTCCAGATCCCCAAAAATGAAGACCCTGGGGCTGTATTTATAGGCTTCAGGAGCCCTGTGTTTAGATAGGAACGGTTGATTCCCTCTTATCTTCAGTTATAACCACTTTATCACATTTAAAGATAACCCAAAGGCAGTTAGGGAGGCTCTGAAACAGTCAAAACTGATCAAAAACCGTCAAACACACGTCCCGAGTGCGAGACAGTTCGGGGTGTCTCGCACATGTGCGAGACAGTTTGTACCCTCTTCAGTATTTTCACTCTAAGTCTTTCATCCGACCTCCGAATGAGGTGATTCAAGTTGTGTTGGAAAGATAACGAAAAGATCTACAACTTTTATCTTTTAAGATTCTTTAGATTCGAATCTAATCATGGTCAAAATAGCTCCACAAGGTCCGAGATACTTCCTCATATGATCTCCAAATGACCTGATCCAAGATGCATTGGAAAGAAAACGAGGAGATCTATAACTTTCATGTTTTGAGTTTCTTCAGATTCGAATCAAATCATAGCAAAAATCACTCTACAAATTCCAAGACAGCTTTGGGTGTCTCGGCTTGGCCGAGACACTCATGGGTGTCTCGGCCAATCCGAGACACCAATGGGTGTCTCAGCCAATGGCCAATCTGAGACACCTTTGGGTGTCTCGGCTTGGCCGAGACACCTCTGGGTGTCTCGCCGAGTCCCGGGACGTAGTCCTGCGCGTTCCGTCCATTTTCACCGTATCTTCGTCGTCTGAACTCAGAATCATGCGATTCAAGATGCATTGGTAAGCCGTCGAGAAGATCTACAAGCTCCCATAATTGAATCATATGTAAAGTGGACAAGACACGAGAGGCTCTCCGCCCTTTTACAAGCGATACGGGGTTCCCGATCAGCTCGTGTTTCCGTCACTCCGAAGTTCCATCGTTTTGCATGGTCCGTCGACTCACTTCAAGTGTTTGTCATCGTCAAATGATCTTCTATGACTCGGATATTGACATTCATCATCTTTTCTCTGTCTCGAGCCGTGTGCAGGGACCTATAGGTAATTTTTTACGCCTACAGCAATCAGAATAATCATCCAAGTAATAGGGTCATACAACTAGATGGAATTAATACTTAAAAATCTACAATAAGAGATGTAGTACGTCGAGCGACATAATCCAAATAAGGAAACCCTCATGTATATATCATATGTCTCAAATTGTAGATAATTAAATATTAATTCTGATCTATGTATGAAAGGAATACAACTGGCCTGCATCTCATAAGAATTCATAGATCATTCAAATAATAAGGTCATGTAACTAGTCATCCTATAACAGGTCACTAGTTCACATCTCATACAGAGTCAACGCTCATATCATCGGATAACTAACTGTTCGCATACCCCTACGTGCATCCAATCAAATAAATTCATGAACCAAGGTAACGACACCGATCTACTTTGACCCAACCAACCAACCCCAGTGGTGATACCGATCCACTGTAACTCAACAAACCAACCCCAGTAGCGGCACCGATCCACTGGTGCAAGCCTGAAAGATATATCAACAGTCATATCCGATCACATGAATAAGGACTTTCCCACCCCAACTCATCTTGCTTTTCTAAGTCAACAATCAAAGTCCACAATATCTCTGGTTTCACCTAAATCAATCAACACACTCACACATGTCACTAGGTCTGTTCATGACGCACGAGGCCACTAAGTCATGAACTACTAGGGTTCTCAATCACAACAAGAGACAATAAATAAAACTAATTCTATACATGATAACATAGCATGTCGAACATGATTAAACAAGTTCATAAGGCATGAGTAATAACTACGAACGAAATACAGAATGCATGAACAGTGTCTACACAGCATAAATACACACGTAAATAAACTTCATTAATATCTTACTACTGGGGTGTCCAAACTTCTCATATAAGCTATCAGTAATTAAATAATCTCTAACGTAATAATGCGGTAAAAGGAAACTAGAAATTGATGTCGTTTTGCACATGAAATGTCGCGCTCTACGACTATCAATTATACTATCATAAATAATAATATTCTTTTTCCAAAATTATTCTTTAAAACTATTTATCATTATAAATAATTTAAAAATAATATATTTATGTAATATATATATGTTAATTCTTTTCTGCATGAATAGTAACATTTCCCTATTTTATAAATTACCTTTAGTTTATTTCTTTTTCGATAATATTTCGTAAATTATAATTTTACACCTAACTTGACATTTCATATCCGTAATTTCTTTAAAATACCATTAACAACATTATTAATCTAATTTCCACCCGTGCACTCGTCATTTCATGCTTGTTAACTTTCAGATATAAGGTAGTATTACACATCATCATTCCACGTAGATATTCAAAAATGCATATTAACAACAATAATGATATTAATCATAATAAATATCTAACTAAGATAATTAACAATAATAATTATAAAAGAGATACTAATTAAGCAGCAAGATCTTACCTCGGCGCGTTGAACAAATCGACGCCGGCGGCGCCGGTCGGATATGAAGCGGAGGAGCGCGGCGTCGAAAGAACTCCGACGAGGGTTAGCGGTGTGGGCAGCGGGCACAGCGGTCAGGGAGAGGGGTGGTCGTGTTGGGTTCGGGCGTGGC
>NC_033797.1:127590664-127609654 GCF_001876935.1 Asparagus officinalis | reverse complement strand
TATATATATATATATATATATATATATATATATATATATATATATATTAGGGTTAGGGTTAAGTAATTAAAATAAATAATTACGGGTACTTAAAAATTAAACTAATTATAGAATAATTATCTACAAATAAAAACGTACTAGTTGTATTAATACAATAGCTGATACGTTATAGAAAAAATAATATAATAAATTGTATAATTAAACAAGAATAATTAATAAAAAATATAATTACTTATATTTAAAATCAAATAATTATGAAATAATTATCTACATAATAAAACATACCAGTTATACTAATACGACAGATAATATGCAATAGAAGAAATAATATAATAAATTATACAAATAATACGTAATTAATAATACAACATATTATATGAAATAATATGCAGTAAAAATAATAATACAACATATTCTTTAAAAATAATATGTAATAGTATCAATAATACAATAGATTAATTTCAAAAAAAATTATTATACTAAAAAAAATTATAAATATTAAAACCATTTAAATAAATATAAAACTTGGACTTTAAATCATAGAAAATCGAGAAAATACAAATACTCTTTTAAAAATAATAAATAAATATTTTAAAATATAAAAAAAATTATTTTAACTAGTATTAAATTTTACGGTCATTACATGTCAACTTCTGTATTTCATCTTCTCTTTAAAAAGCATCTCTGATATGCTGGGAGAAAATCTAAAAAATAAACAATATACCCGTTACGCATGTAAATCCACAAGATTAAGAATAATAGTTATAAAAATCCTCAAAATTTTATATGTTAACATGCCAGAATGAAAGTTAACGTTAAACTTAAAATTAACATGAACATAACTAAAGCTAACATATAAGATTAACATATAAGCTGTAATCATGAAAGATAACATAAAGGGGAAAAAGTTATCATGATATGCTATTTATTCACTTGTTCTATTGATCATTTACATTTAACACTAACTCAACATGTAACAATATAATTATTTTACCCAAAGAAAGTTAACATGAAACAATGCAAATTGAAAATGAATTAATGATAAAGTTACAAAATTTAACTCAATATAAATATGCAAGAATCTGTGAAGAGTCATTGATGCTTACGTAGCCTACGGATGAGCTCTTTGGTCTGCCCTTCACCTTCTCTTGCTTCCCATCCTTTACCTTTTCTTTCTCATTCTTCTTCCTTGGCCTAGTTTGCTCCATAACTTTACTCCTAGATTAGACCGTTTGGATTCTTTTTTTCCCAAAGCGAGCGATTTCATTCTTCTTCCTGCTGGGCTCCTTTGAGGGTACTTTTCACCCCATGGGCTGTTGGGAGAAATTGGTTTCTCCATAATTTTAATGCTTGTTTTTTTGGCCTTAGAGACAATTGTCTCCCTCCTCAACGATCCAGTCGTCCCTCCGACCCTTACCCAATTGGTCAACGGAGGCTTCCAACTTAAGTTTAGGGCTGGTTTTAATGTCCGTCATCTCATAGTATCATAGATATCAAAATCGAAGGAACAAAAGTCAAAATAGTTAACTTTCAGACCTCTTTCTTCAACTACATTCTAAATAGCTAACTTTCACTATTACATGTTAACATTAATGGGTACATGTTAACTTTCACCTATTAATGTTAACTTTAATTTTTTATGTTAAATTTCATATTAACATATTAATTTTAACCATATCCTGTTAACATTCAATCTTGTACATGTTTTCTACTGCCTGTTACCAAGACTACTACTAACTAAAACAAATGTCAAACCATATGATCATGCAACTTACAGGGATGAGTGGCATGCATCCAGGTACGTATGTAACCTCAAGCTTCCGCAACCCTTCAATGATAATTTGAATACCTCTCTTCATCTTATCAAAAATAAATTTACCCCACGCAATGTTTTTTACTCTCTCAATACTATCTACATATTTAAACAACTGTCTTAGGATACCTTGTGAGCTATTGGGGCACCAAATCATTACACACTGATACAAGATCTACAGCAGCACAAAATCCTCAATGTTCTTATTATCTCTTGACTCAACAAGTATTTCCAGTAACTCTTCAACATATCTCCTCATGCTACCAGCTTCTTCTGTAGCCTTGGCCTTTGCCTTTGACTTGGCCTTTAGCATTTCTTTCTTCTCTTCACAGTACTCCCTCCAAAGCTGGTTGTGAGGGTCTCTATTCTCGTAGATAAACTCTCCATCAATAGGGAGGTCCGTGTGAGTTTGCATCCACTATTCATCAAATTTGACTAAAAATATAGACCCGATTTTGGGATTAGGAAAAAAATTCATCAGTTTTGCTAGCATAATAGCTGAGCACATGCTCTAATGCCCGTCGATCATATGCTAGAGGTCCGAACAATATATTATGCTCAAACTTACTGCCCTTGTAGTATGCATCCTAATGCCACATCTTCATTTTTGGTTGAAGTTTTTGCATAAAAGTACAGTACGATCCAAGACATGCACTAGGCCTTATATCACCTACAGTAACAACTTTCCTGCATAAACAACTATTTACTCTTAAGGGTTGTTTAGTTGGTTTCCTAAAAATTAAGAAAAGGAAAAGGGTACATGGAAATCAATAAAATATTATTTTCATCTATTTCTATCCCTAAAACTCACCACAACATCCAATAAAATGTTATTTTCATCCCACAACTCATCTCATAGCATCTCCTCAAAATAAACCAAACACAAAAATGGGTCACATCATCCAACTCATCTCATCTCTATCACATCCCATCTTTAAAAATCACTCACATCATCCAATAATATGGTGACAACTCATCTCATTTCATTAACATTTTATTTTCACCCATTTCCTCCAAAAAAGCTAGGAAATCGATTTTTCTTAAGTGTGGGTCACATCATCCAATAATATAATGATAACTCATCTCATCTCATCTATTTTCTTATTTTTATGAATGAACCAAACACAAGAAAAGAACCTATTACGGGAAATATGTTTCTTATAATTTATTTTCTTATTTTTTAGCCAACCAAACAACCTCAAAACAAATTTTCTTTAAAAAATTACCCACGTCATCCAATAATAATGTGACAACCCATCTCCCATTCTTTGATTTTCTTTTTTTTAGACAACCAAACAAGCTCAAAATAATTTTTCTTAGAAATAGGTTTCATATTGTTTGATTTCCCTCTTTTTTTAGGCAAACAAACAGCCTTTTAACAAATCGTTCAAATTCAAATTAGGTAACAATTAATAGGTAAGGAATTAACTTAGTAAAAGTTAGGTTTTATTAACATGAATAGCTAATAGTTGACACTTAAGAGTAAACGTTAACAACAAACGAGAATTATTAACATGCATTGCTTCTAGCTATCAACAAATGAGAATTATTGACATGCATTTCTTCCAAACTGATAATACTTCATATTGTTCAGATCTTACTCTAAAATTAAGAAATTGGTTCTACACTACAATAATCAGTCTCTCACCACCATTTTATTCATAAAAAGAACCCATAAACCTTAATTAAAATCAAAATCACTCAATTGAATTAATTAAATTCAAAATCACTCAATTGATTGTGAACTTACTTCTTCTTTGAGATGGATACATCCTCCGGCGAGTGTCTCCTCTTGCGCTCTCGAATTTCCAGCCTTTTCATGCTCAATAGGGTTTTCGTCGTCTCGTTACTCCCCTCATCCTTAGAGAATGTCAGAGGAGAACCGTAGGCGGGAGATATCAAGGTAGAGGCGGAGGCGGATAAGTTTGGTAGTTCCTCCTTCGGAAATCACGTCGATCGACACCGGTGACGAACCCCTTCTGTTTGAGTGTTGTCTACTTCATCCTTGCAACGTTTAGGGTTCTTAGTCATTTCACTTAAATTTTTTTGGGCATTTTCCTTATGGATTTCTTGGCCGCTTGAGTGAAACTAGGGTTTTGAAAATGGGTTCTCAAGCTGAGGGAGGAATGAGGTTGAGGAGATTAGAGCATGTGAAGAGAGAAGAGAGAGGGGGGGAGGGAAGCCAGGTTTTGGGGCGAACAAGTACAAAGGAAGTTTCAGCTTTTCGAGTTATATTTTCTCTCAGTGTTGTCTGGGAAATGAAAAAAGGACTGAAATATTATTAAGTCGGGTATTAGGGGCTTTGTCACACCAAAAAAATATGGGGGCCTACTCACATCCTATTTATTTTTTTAGGGCCTAGACACATCTTTCCGTAATTATACTTATGTATTTATATAAAATATATTTATATAACTATAAATCTATAATATATACATATAAGTATACTTACAACTACATTATATATACTTAATATACTTATATCTTAGTATATATAATGTGATTAGAGTATATATCACATCTGCGTACTTAAATATATACAACCATATACACTTAGGACTAAGAGGCTACGGTCATTTTCCTAAAAAAAACTATATACACTTAGAACTACATATAAATATACATTAATGACCATATCATAATATGATTATACATAAAAATGTATAAAATATATGCTAAAAATATATAAATTTAATAGTTTCAGCAACACAACCCGGACCTGGGCCCGGAGCACGATCGGTCAGGATTTTTCGATCTTTTCCCAGCCCCGAAGCCCGGTCGGTTCGGATTTTTTGAGGTTTTCCTCGGCCCAGGGCGAACAACGGGCCGAAAGGGGCAGACAACATGCCAAAAGCCCAATTGGACACACCTATTGTTCACTACGAAGGACATGTGCCCTTACTTAAAGGCTAAAGAGATATTTTTCTACCCCTTCCCCTTTGTCCATACCATACGTTCTTACTTTTCCATGCTTTCTACGCTACTCCTTTCTGCTGGGCTTTACAATTCGTGCACGTAGAACAACCGGCAAGTTGTCACCTGTAACATACAATTCGTACAATAAGTTACCACACATCAGAAAGCTTAGAGCATCTCTAATTGATCTCCAAAAACCCAAAATGACGGAAAGGCTACGCCAAATCTCCCTCCAATCGGGTGACAAATGTAGCACCATTTTGATGAGGTGCTACAGTGTTGCATCAGATTTGGCACAGCACTGTAGCTTTGGCGCAAGAAATTTTTCATCGTCTCAGCTGCGATTTTCCTACTGCTGCTGCTCGCTTGCTACTTGTTCGTCGGCGGAGCTAGGGTTCCAGAGGTTGTCTCCGACGGCGACGGAGGGTGGAGGATTTGGGTGGGGATAATGGGGGTTGGGAGTGGCAATTTGAGTAATTATGATTTTGGTAAAGATTATGATTTGTTTGAGGGTGGGTGGGTTTGGGATGAGAATTATCCTTTGTATGAGTCTAGGGATTGTGAGTTCTTAGATGAGGGTTTTCTATGCTCGGAGAATGGGAGGCCTGATCGGTTGTATACCAAGTGGAGGTGGCAGCTGGCGAGGTGTAATCTACCAAGGTAATAAATTTTTGTTCTTGATTCTGTTTAGTTTGAGAATTTGTGGTTAATTTGGTGTTGTGTAATGGGGGTTTTGGTTTAATGGAAGAGGAAAGTTGTTGATTTTGAGATTTGATACATTGGATTTGGGTAAATGTGAGGGTTAAGGTGTAGTTATTGTGCAATTTATGAAGCCATATGCTCAATTATGAGAACTAATGCTATATTTGCTAGTTAATGAATTTTCGCTGGTTAGGAAAAAAACCCACAAGTTAGTGAATCTGATAATTGATACATTTGATTAAATAAAAAAAACTTACATTTAGATAAAAAAAAATACAATATAAAAATTAGGAGATAAAAAAATTATACATAAATTAGGACAAAAAAATATATGTAATGTATAATTAATTATATGTACGATTCGGTGAGTGATCCGGGAGGGACTTTCCTTTTTTATATAGGAAGTCTGGCAATGTATTATATAATTATATAATTTGTTAAATATTTTAAATAGATAAAAATATTAAAAGATAAAAATAATAAAAAGAATATTCTTTTTGGTATAAAATTTGATGTAATGAATTGGAGATAGAATAATGATTTGGTGTAAAAACTATATAAACCTAGTGTAGAAACTTTAGATGCTCTAAGCGGAATTGCAGGAAACGTTTTCCTAACATCTAAACGAAGGATCTATTGTATAAATCAATTGGATTAAGAAAAAGGAAAAACGATTACCTCTTGATGCGTGTTCAAAGCCTTCTCTAATGGAGAGATTAAGAGTCTCACTTGAAAACTCCTCTAGTTGATCCACCCGAGCAAAGATCTGGATCCTTAGAAATCAACTGCTAGGTTGAAGATGAAAGGTTTTTGGAAGAGAAAGTAGTAACACTTTCACGTATATAGAAAAAGTAGAATTGGATTGGATTTTCTAAAAGAAAAACCACTCTTATTTATAATCCACAAATTAAAGTCATATTTAATTCTATAATTAAATATAATCCACTAATTAAAGTCATATTTAATTCTATAATTAAATATTATCTTTTATAACATTTATAAATAAATTTATCCTTTATTTAACAATAACTCCTTATTATTAATAAACTCTATTTTGAAGTTATATCTTATATAACTTTATATTATATACTTTATATAATAATTCTCCCAATATATCCAGTCCATAAACTCTTAGGGTGTGACCTCGTAGGACCCAATTATAATAGCAATGAACTTTATAACATAAAGTCCATAAATCATAGTTGGCTTCTAGCAAAGCACTATGACTACCTAAAATAACCGGATTGTAAATCTCCATTAAATGTCCCATACCATAATTAGTAATTGCACATTCGATTAAAGGACACAATTCCTTCACAAAGATTCAGTTTTCCCCTGACCCAACCAATGAACTGCCTGAAGTGTGCTCATCTGAACAGAGCGGTGTGTTGGTTGCAAAGGAACATAAAGTAAAGATGAATTAGGCTTTTAAAATCCTAGAACTCTGCAGAAAGAACCCGAAGAGTTCTATGATAGGTCTGTCCGATATGTATCACCATACATACCTATGTAATCGATTAGACATCTCCATGTCCCTATAACACATGAAACCCGGTGTTATCAATCAATCTCACAATATGGTCTTGAATTAAGTCATTTGTATCCTAGTTAATGACTCAGACCATGAACAACTAATAATTTTATAATATCAGTTCACTTAATGGGGTTTCATTTACCAAAACAGTTTTGATGAGCCCATTTGATAATTATTAAATTATTCGGATACTTTATCTAATCCCAAGCAGTGATTAAATAATAATATAATACTCATATATATAAATCAAGCATAAATGTCTGCAATAACGAAAATATTTCAAAATATTTCTCCAATGTGTCTGAGCCCTTTGGCCCGAGTGTGATTATCATGTTTGGGCTTAGGCAAGGGCTTGGTCAAAGGATCTATAATGTTATCGTCAGTGTGCACTTTGCACATCCTCACGTCTCCTCTATCAACATAGTGTTTGATCAAGTGGTACTTTCGTTGGACGTGTCTAGATCTGGAGCTAGAGCTAGGTTCCTTGGCTTGAGCAATGGCGCCATTGTTGTCACAATAGACGTCAATTGCTCTAGAAGTGCTAGGAACAACACCGAGCTCAACTATTAACTGTCTAATCTAGACCGCCTCCTTAGCTGCTTCACTAGCAGCAATGTACTCTGCTTCCGTTGTAGAATCTGCTATTGTCCCTTGCTTTGAGCTCTTCCAACTGACGGCTCCTCCATTCAGAATGAAGACATATCCAGACTGAGATTCAAAATCATCTTTATCTGTCTGGAAACTCGCATCAGTGTAGCCCTTGACGATCAGCTCGTCATCACCTCCATACACTAAGGCATTATCCTTAGTTCTTCTCAAGTACTTTAGAATGTTCTTGGTTGCACACCAATGTGCCTCTCCAGGGTTTGATTGGTATCTGCTGCACATACTCAAAGCGTGCGCAACATCTGGGCGAGTACAAGTCATAGCATACATGATGGATCCTATGGCTGAGGCATAGGGAATCCTACTCATTTTCTCAATTTCACCTGGTGTTTTAGGACACTGGCTTTTACTGAGACGTAAGCCATGTTGCATAGGAAGGAATCCTTTCTTAGAATTCACCATATTAAATCTAGCAAGGACCTTATCTATATAAGTTCCTTGACTTAGACCAATAAGCCTCTTAGACCTATCTCTATAGATCTTAATGCCTAATATGTACTCTGCCTCTCCTAGATCCTTCATTGAGAAATACTTCTTAAGCCATTCCTTGACTGTCTCCAGCATAGGAATATCATTTCCAATGAGTAATATGTCATCCACATATAGAACCAGGAAGGCCACTTTGCTCCCACTAAACTTCTTGTAAACACATGGCTCTTCTTCGCATCTGATGAAATCAAACTTTTTGACCACTTCATCAAAACGAAGATTCCAACTCCTGGATGCTTGCTTAAGTCCATAGATAGACTTCTTAAGCTTGCATACTTTCCTAGGATTCTCTGGATCCTCAAAACCTTCTGGTTGCATCATGTATACATTTTCTTCTAAATATCCATTTAGAAAAGCGGTCTTGACATCCATTTGCCATATCTCATAATCATAATAAGCGGCAATTGCTAGGATTATCCTAATGGACCTGATCATAACAACCGGTGAGAACGTTTCATCATAGTCAATACCATGAACTTGTCTAAATCCTTTGGCAACTAATCTTGCCTTGTAGACAGAAACATTTCCATCCTTGTCTGTCTTGATCTTGAAGACCCATTTGCATCCAATGGGTTTTACCCCATCAGGCAAATCTATCAAGTCCCATACTTGATTCTCAGACATGGAGTCCATTTCGGATTTCATGGCTTCAAGCCATTTTTCGGAGTCGGGGTTCGCCATTGCTTGTTTATAGGTAGCAGGCTCATCATTCTCTAAAAGTAGAACGTCAATGCTAGCATTCAAGACGAAATCCTCATATCGTCTAGGTTGCCGCCTTGGCCTGTTTGATCTCCAAAGTGGTCCAACAGCTGGAGAGACTTTAGCAGGAGGATTGACCACATCAGTATGTGGGACCTCGGGTGCTTCATCTACCTGAGGAATTGCATCTTGAATATGGGTGGTTTCCCTTTGAGAAGGTACGCCTCCAAAATCAAGTTCCTCTGTGACATCTTCTATGTCCTCATGCTGTAGGGTTTGTTGCTCAGGTTGAATCTCATCAAGCTGAACATTTCTCCCACTTGACTTCTTGGAAAAGAAATCCTTTTCCAAAAAGACACTATCCCGAGCAACAAACACCTTGTTCTCAACGGGATTGTAGAAATTATAACCCCTCGTTTCCTTGGGGTAACCTGTAGGCGTCGAAAAATGCCTATAGGTATCCACACACAGCTCGAGACGGAGAGAAGATGAGTGTGACTATCATGCTTGGGCCTAGGCAAGGGCTTGGTCAAAGGATCTGCAATGTTGTCGTCAGTGTGCACTTTGCACATCCTCACGTCTCCTCTATCAACATAGTGTCTGATCAAGTGGTACTTTCGTTGGACGTGTCTAGATCTGGAGCTAGAGCTAGGTTCCTTGGCTTGAGCAATGGCGCCATTGTTGTCACAATAGACGTCAATTGCTCTAGAAGTGCTAGGAACAACACCGAGCTCAGCTATTACCTGTCTAATCCATACCGCCTCCTTAGCTGCTTCACTAGCAGCAATGTACTCTGCTTCCGTTGTAGAATCTGCTATTGTCCCTTGCTTTGAGCTCTTCCAACTGACGGCTCCTCCATTCAGAATGAAGACATATCCAGACTGAGATTCAAAATCATCTTTATCTGTCTGGAAACTCGCATCAGTGTAGCCCTTGACGATCAGCTCGTCATCACCTCCATACACTAAGGCATTATCCTTAGTTCTTCTCAAGTACTTTAGAATGTTCTTGGTTGCACACCAATGTGCCTCTCCAGGGTTTGATTGGTATCTGCTGCACATACTCAAAGCGTGCGCAACATCTGGGCGAGTACAAGTCATAGCATACATGATGGATCCTATGGCTGAGGCATAGGGAATCCTACTCATTTTCTCAATTTCACCTGGTGTTTTAGGACACTGGCTTTTACTGAGACGTAAGCCATGTTGCATAGGAAGGAATCCTTTCTTAGAATTCACCATATTAAATCTAGCAAGGACCTTATCTATATAAGTTCCTTGACTTAGACCAATAAGCCTCTTAGACCTATCTCTATAGATCTTAATGCCTAATATGTACTCTGCCTCTCCTAGATCCTTCATTGAGAAATACTTCTTAAGCCATTCCTTGACTGTCTCCAGCATAGGAATATCATTTCCAATGAGTAATATGTCATCCACATATAGAACCAGGAAGGCCACTTTGCTCCCACTAAACTTCTTGTAAACACATGGCTCTTCTTCGCATCTGATGAAATCAAACTTTTTGACCACTTCATCAAAACGAAGATTCCAACTCCTGGATGCTTGCTTAAGTCCATAGATAGACTTCTTAAGCTTGCATACTTTCCTAGGATTCTCTGGATCCTCAAAACCTTCTGGTTGCATCATGTATACATTTTCTTCTAAATATCCATTTAGAAAAGCGGTCTTGACATCCATTTGCCATATCTCATAATCATAATAAGCGGCAATTGCTAGGATTATCCTAATGGACCTGATCATAACAACCGGTGAGAACGTTTCATCATAGTCAATACCATGAACTTGTCTAAATCCTTTGGCAACTAATCTTGCCTTGTAGACAGAAATATTTCCATCCTTGTCTGTCTTGATCTTGAAGACCCATTTGCATCCAATGGGTTTTACCCCATCAGGCAAATCTATCAAGTCCCGTACTTGATTCTCAGACATGGAGTCTATTTCGGATTTCATGGCTTCAAGCCATTTTTCGGAGTCGGGGTTCGCCATTGCTTGTTTATAGGTAGCAGGCTCATCATTCTCTAAAAGTAGAACGTCAATGCTAGCATTCAAGACGAAATCCTCATATCGTCTAGGTTGCCGCCTTGGCCTGTTTGATCTCCAAAGTGGTCCAACAGCTGGAGAGACTTTAGCAGGAGGATTGACCACATCAGTATGTGGGACCTCGGGTGCTTCATCTACCTGAGGAATTGCATCTTGAATATGGGTGGTTTCCCTTTGAGAAGGTGCGCCTCCAAAATCAAGTTCCTCTGTGACATCTTCTATGTCCTCATGCTGTAGGGTTTGTTGCTCAGGTTGCTCAGGTTGAATCTCATCAAGCTGAACATTTCTCCCACTTGACTTCTTGGAAAAGAAATCCTTTTCCAAAAAGACACTATCCTGAGCAACAAACACCTTGTTCTCAACGGGATTGTAGAAATAATAACCCCTCGTTTCTTTAGGGTAACCTATAAAGAAGCATTTGTCTGATTTGGGTGCGAGCTTATCAGATAGTAAACGCTTTACATAAGCCTCGCATCCCCAAACCTTCAGAAATGACAAACTGGGAGGCTTCCCAAACCATATCTCATGTGGTGTCTTGTTAACTGGTCGGGACGGAGTCTTGTTTAATGAGAACGCAGCGGTAGTGAGGGCATAACCCCAAAAGGATGTAGGAAGATCAGCAAAACTCATCATTGAGCGGACCATGTCTAACAATGTCATGTTTCTCCTCTCAGACACGCCATTCAGTTGTGGTGTACCTGGTGGAGTCAGTTGTGTTAGAATACCACAACTCCTCAAATGATGGTCGAATTCTTGGCTCAGATATTCACCCCCTCGATCTGATCGAAGTGCCTTTATCTTCTTGCCTGTTTGTGTCTCAACTTCATGCTGAAATTCTTTGAACTTTTCAAAAGACTCAGATTTATGTTTCATTAGGTAGATATACCCGTATCTACTAAAATCATCAGTAAATGTAATGAAGTATCGATAGCCTCTCCTACCTTCTATGCTCATAGGTCCACACACATCGGTATGTATGAGAGCTAAGAGCTCAGTAGTCCTTTCACTTGTACCTTTGAAAGGTGACCTTGTCATCTTACCCATTAGACATGATTCACATGTTTCAAATGATTCTAAATCAAATGACTTTAGGCTACCAACTGTTTGGAGTTCCTTCATGCGTTTAATGCTAATGTGGCCTAGGCGACAATGCTATAGATTGACTTCACTTATGTCATTCGACTTTTGCCGTTTTGTATCAACGTTATAAACTTCAGATTTGAGATCAAATATGTATAATCCACTATTATTCATATGGGCTTGAGCATAAAAGATGTCATTCTTAAAAATAGAAAAACCTTGAGCATAAAAGATGTCATTCTTAAAAATAGAAAAACAATCCTTAATGACAAAATTATAACCCTCAAGGTTCAAAACTGAAATTGAAATCAAATTCTTAGTAATAGAAGGAACAAAATAACAATTATAAAGTTCTAAAACCAAGCCAGAAGGTAGCGGTAGACTATAATCTCCAATGGAAAGTGCAACAACTCTTGCTCCATTTCCAACGTGAAGATCTATCTCACCCTTCTGCAACCGTCTCCTATTTCGTAGTCCCTGCACATTCGAAATAATGTGAGAACCACAACCGGTATCTAATACCCAAGAATTGGAGTTAGTTGATAAGATTTCAATGACGCAAATACCTGAAGCAGAGGCACCCCTCTTCTTATCTTCCAGATATTTGGGGCAGTTTCTCTTCCAGTGCCCCTTAGCCTTGCAGTAGAAGCAGTCATGCTCAGCAGCCACCTTTATTTTAGGTGTGTTTCCCTTAGGTGGAACAACTGTCTTGCCCTTCCCTTGAGACTGTTGCTTCTTCTGTGGCCCTTTCTTAAACCCTTTCCCTTTGTTGACCATAAGAACATCCTTCCTAGGTTCAACCAAGACATTTTGCTCAGCAGTTTTGAGCATAGCATGCAGCTCATTGAGGGTCTTACCCATGGCTCCCATGTGATACATCTGCCTGAAATTGGCAAATCCATCATGTAAGGAATACATGATCATATCTGTAGCCATCTCAACATTGTAGGGGTTCCCAAGTCGAGCCATCCTGTCAAACAGGCCTATCATGTGGAAAACATGTGGCCCCACTGGTTTCCCCTTTTCGAGCTTGCTTTGCAATATGGACTTAAGGGTCTCATACCTCTCAATCCTGGCCTGCTCCTTAAAGAGATCTCTAAGATTTCTCATAATTGTATAGGCATCCTGATCCTCAAACCTCTGTTGAAGACCAGGTTCCATGGCAGCCAGCATGAGGCAAGTAACATTCCTTGACCTCTCGCATATTGTTTTGTGACGTGCCTTATCCTCATCAGATGAGTTGACAATCAGCTCTGGGATGGGTGTTTCTAGGACATCCTCTTGGTTCTCAGACCTGAGAATAATTCTCAGATTTCGTTCCCAATCAAGAAAATTGGTGTCGTTCAACTTGTTTTTCTCAACAATTGAGCGGAGCGTGAATTTGAGGTGTTCAGTAGACATAGTAACTACAAAACAGAAATTGAAATATGCAGATAAATTATGCTTGAAATGCAAAAAACTTTATTTTAGACATGTTCTAAATAACAAGTTATTGCATATTCTACTCAATATAATATTGTCCCTTGTGAGTAAAATAATTCCAAGATCCTATCTTAGATGAAACTTGAGCGTACTAAGGCACTTCCCCAAATCTCATGTAATCAAGGTAAGTAAATGCTTTACTAATTATAACACTTTATAATTCTTGGTTGATGGCCACATCATATGTTAACTCATCCTTATGCCTCAAGATCTAAAACTAAGTCTTTTGGCCTCTTGTTGAGTATAACCATATCAAGGCAGCATGCCCCTATTAGACATACCCGCACTATCCCAAGGTCAAGGAAGGACACCTCGCTAGGGCGAAAACTATCCAACGAATTCCAAGGGCCTCATGGTTATGACATGGAAAGGCATAATCTCAATATTCTTTTAAGGGACTTTTAGCATGTAATGGTTGTCTATATATAAGCGAACTAAATAATATAAATAAACAAGCATTCATGCAAGGCAAGAGATAATAAAAAAATTCACATAATGCAATAATAAAATTTTGGATCCTAGTATGGCCCCTAAAGATATCTAATCTTCAATAGTCTTGACTTTCTTTATCACCATCCTTTAGTCATCATAGGATCTTCTTCTTCTTGTGTTACATAAATTTGAATAAACTTTCTTGCATAAATTTAAATTACAAAAAATACATAAATACGCAGATCGTGTTTATCTATCCTAATTTGGGCCATACTAGTCACCACATGCAATAATATCATAATATTAAACATACATGCAATAATCATATATGAAATGTTATTCAAGTAAGACATGCAATTTATCTAAATAAAAAGCATAAATAATTAATCATATTAACTATTTAAAATTAGAAACGATTTCTCATTATTTTTAATTCATAAGACTGTGAATGGAATTAATATCTAATATTAATTAGTAATTTGCCAAGAAATAGAATCAAATATTTATGTTAATTCAAAATTAACCAAATAAGATATCTATATATCTTATAGAACAATTAAATCTTTATTTATCAAATAAAATATCAAATATTTTATAATATAAATCGTATTTATTATGCATTAATCCGAACATATGATCTATGCTTATTGAATCTAGAAAATCATGAACATGCATCAAATTGTAAGATTAAAATTTGATACAATTAATTTATACAAGAGGCTCTGATACCACTGTAGAAACTTTAGATGCTCTAAGCGGAATTGCAGGAAACGTTTTCCTAACATCTAAACGAAGGATCTATTGCATAAATCAATTGGATTAAGAAAAAGGAAAAACGATTACCTCTTGATGCGTGTTCAAAGCCTTCTCTAATGGAGAGATTAAGAGTCTCACTTGAAAACTCCTCTAGTTGATCCACCCGAGCAAAGATCTGGATCCTTAGAAATCAACTGCTAGGTTGAAGATGAAAGGTTTTTGGGAGAGAAAGTAGTAACACTTTCACGTATATAGAGAAAGTGGAATTGGATTGGATTTTCTAAAAGAAAAACCACTCTTATTTATAATCCACAAATTAAAGTCATATTTAATTCTATAATTAAATATAATCCACTAATTAAAGTCATATTTAATTCTATAATTAAATATTATCTTTTATAACATTTATAAATAAATTTATCCTTTATTTAACAATAACTCCTTATTATTAATAAACTCTATTTTGAAGTTATATCTTATATAACTTTATATTATATACTTTATATAATAATTCTCCCAATATATCCAGTCCATAAACTCTTAGGGTGTGACCTCGTAGGACCCAATTATAATAGCAATGAACTTTATAACATAAAGTCCATAAATCATAGTTGGCTTCTAGCAAAGCACTATGACTACCTAAAATAACCGGATTGTAAATCTCCATTAAATGTCCCATACCATAATTAGTAATTGCACATTTGATTGCCTGTTCGTTTGGCAAAAAAAACTGGGAAATCAAACTTTAGGAAACTTATTTCCTATTATAATTACTTTGAAGTTGTTTGGTTGGTTTAAAAAAAGGAAATTATAGAATAGAAGATGAGATGAGATGAGTTGTCACCTTATTATTAGATGATGTGAGTGATTTTTTTAAAAACTTGTTTTGAGGTTGTTTGGTTGGTTAAAAAAATAAGGAAATGAATTGGAGGTATATTATTGGATGATGTTTTGAGGTTGTTTGTGTTTGGTTCGTTTTTAAAAATAAGAAAATAGATAAGATGAGATGAGTTGGAGGTATATTATTGGATGATGTGACATGTACTTAAGGAAATTAATTTCTTGTTTTTTTTAGGAAATGGGTGGAAAGGAATGTTTAATGAGATGAGATGAGTTGTCACAATATTATTGGATGATGTGTGTGATTTTTAAAAATGAGATAAAATGAGATGTGATGAGTTGGATGATGTGACACATTTCTTGTGTTTGGATTATTTTTAAAGGTAAGAAATGAGATGAAATGAGATGAGTTGGAGGATAAAAATAATATTTTATTGGATGTTGTGGGTGAGTTTTAGGGATGGAAATGGATAAAAATATTATTTTATTGATTTCCTTGTACCGATTTCTTTTTCTTGGTTTTTAGGAAACCAACCAAACAGCCCCTTAAAGGACACAATTCCTTCACCTAGTGTAAAAGCTAGATCATTTTGAGTTTTTGAGTTAAAGATGCTATTACATCCGGGCGCATTATGTTCTCTCCAACAGCTGTTATCTCCGCAGTCACTGACCTGGCTTAAATTAAGTATTAAAGACGCATGAATCCTATTGGTTTGAACTAATTACATAAGTGCCACTGTCGGTAGCCACGTAGAGAAACTTTTCGGGGTCTGCGATGGCAATTTCGTAGATTTCTTCATCTCCGCATTCAGACAAAGTCCGAACAAGCAATTAATTTGCAAATTTAGTCTTTTATGGTTAATATACTTGTGGGTCCACAAGGAAACTTAGTTGGATGATATTAACCAAAAAATAGGATCTATTAGTAATCTTTGCCAGAAGTTTGGCATCATGATGGCAGCTAATTCGGATTAGTATATATAATATATATATATATATATATAAAAAAAATATATATTATATTATATATAATTTAACAAATATATATGAGAGCGGAGTGAGCTGCAGCGAGGAAATTTCCTACGTGCAAGTGTATGACATGGAGCACCACGAGTGACAGAGGGGAGCTACACTTTACAGCGTTAGGAAATTTTCCTTACGCTGCAGTGTATGAATTGTGAGCTCCAGCACCGATGTGACTAGTAGGGGGGCCTCACATGTCATATCACTGCAGCGAAAACCGCTATATATAAATTATATATATATATATATATATATATATATAATATTATATATATTATATTATATATATGTTGCGCCTTCTTGTTTTGATGATGTTTAACAAACAATTTTACCACTAATGTTGTTTGGTTAGTACTTGTGTCGATTATGAGCAAACAACCAGTTGGGGCAGGAGGAGCGCCAAACGTCATATCAAATGGAGGTTGGCGAATTGGTGAGTGAAGGCATCGTACATAAATGTCAGATCAAGTTCCAGTTATCCGCACGTGCCACCACAGTTCAAGCTTAATTGAAGATCAGATTGCTTGGGTATAGTTAGTTTGGATTTTATATTATGTGTGTTATGTACTCTAAGCTCAATTACTATACACACACATTTTATTGGTTTCCTTGTATATTATGTAGTCACATACTATATTACAACACAAGTTTTAGTTTTCATTTTATAAATATGAAATTACAGTTTTATATTTTATTATTGTGATTTGTTTATCTACTTAGATATGAAAACAATATATTTTATATACATACTCATAAGTTTTTCATTTTTCTTTGTATCTGTTGAAAATATTGTATTTAGTTTTGTAGACTTCAATATCGTTTATAATGTTTTACTAAGTCTATAAAAACATTTTACAAGTTTCAAATGTTGTTCAGTCAAAATATCAAAATATCAATTTTTCAGGTTTTTCATGTTTTTGAACATATTTGCAAAATGAATGATATTTTTCATTTGGGAAGTTCTTTTTAAAAACAGTTTTTGTAGCATGTGTATTTCATGTCTACAATCTTCAAACAAAGTTTTACATTTTTCTGAATTTATGTGATATTTTAAACAGTGTTTTAAAATCAGCTCTAAACCGATTTTTTCTGAGAAATTCAGTTTTCGGTCAACCGGTCAGGTCGACCGGTCAATTGACCAATTCGTCAGTATTTTTCCAGGAGAGTACGTCGCTCGACCGGTCCGGTCGACCGAGAGCTCAATTCGGTCGACCGACAGAATTTCCCGGCGACCGACGATGGTCCAAACGTTTTCTTGTGTTTTTGCCTCTCATCGGTCGGACGACCGGAATTTCGGGTCGACCGACAATATAGCGTTGGCTACTACGGCTATTTCTGAGCTGTTTCTCTGGGGGCTGTTTTTCATTTTGTTCTAGGGTTTTTGGCTGAGCTTTTGGTCGGGTATAATACCTTCCTTTGATTCTCGTTTTCAACCATACAAATTGTTTAAAATAGTTTACAAGCGGTTTAAACTTGTTTTTAATGTTTTAAGTTTGGTTTTAAAAAAGTTTTAAGATTTGAGGGTTTTAGTTTGTGAAGCAAATTTCACAAGAGCAAAGAGGAGATCATCCTTTTGTGTTTGGGCATTCAATCATCTCTCTCTCTCTCACTCTTTGATTCTTAGAGAAGATTTCCTTAAACTAATTCTAGCTATTTATTGTTTTGATCTTAATTTCCATAAGCCTAATTCTTATATTGAGTTTAAATGTTTTAATTGATACTCTCCTGTTCACACACAACCTATTTGAGCCTTATTGTATTTACATTCATAGTATAATTTGGTTTGTGAATAGGTGACTTTAGCAGTTGGTGCTTAATTGATTCTCATCTTGTTAGGAGAGAACAATCATTTGTTATATTATGCTTATTGTGAGGAATCACTTTGTAATACCACTTGTTACACGAGTGAGAGTGGTGTGGTGAGTCGGGATCGTCCCAAGGGAGTTGGGTCGGTTGACGTGCCTAGGAGATGGTTGTAACCAGCACTGAGGGAGACACGGCCTAGGTCCAAACTTAGTGGGTGTAGAGTTGTTGATGGCAAAGTTGAGTTGCTAGAGTTTTTCGGAGCGAAACCGAGTTGCTAGAAGAAGTTCGGCTTCCAAACTCGATTGTCAGTTAGTGGATTTCTCCCCGGAGTGGGAGCGGAGACGTGGACGGAAGTCGACTCCGATGATCATATTTGTGTTGCGGTGTGCCTTTGGCGGTTCATTTATATTTATGTTCATATCTTATTCGTCATTGTCCATAGCCCTCATTCTTTATATGATTCACTATTCTTGTTTATGTTTATATCACCTTAGTTACATATCCTTGCATATACTATTTGCCTATATTTCTTGTTTAGGATATATCTTTGTTTGTTCACATTGCTTCCTAGCTTCACATATCTTGTTGTATTTTACTTGCCAGGGATAACTTGTTATTAATTTTAATTGGATTTAAATCGGATGATTAGCATAGAGCCCTAATCACCCTCCTAGGTCTAAATATATATA
>NC_033797.1:127505664-127588164 GCF_001876935.1 Asparagus officinalis | reverse complement strand
TTGCCTTTATTGAAAATTGAGTAATATTGAGAAATATCTAACAAGCTATATAATCTGAAAGAAAAATTCCCCAAGAACCCAAAATATGGGACCAATAGAGGGGACAAGTGATCAGATGACCAGAAAAAATCTAGCAAGTTAAATCATGTTTCACTAACCTCCCAAACCTTTCAATGTTACAAACCATGATTTCTTTGGGGAAAAAAACAGATAGAAACCTTCATTAAAAAAAAAGAAGGTTACCTGCGGCTAATCTTCTTTGTCTTTCTTTCTCTTTAGAATTATATATAATATTATATATATATATATAATAATATATATTATATATAGAGAGAGAGAGAGAGAGAGAGAAATTTGTATGTTGGTACCAAACATAAATTTTGTGTTTGGTTTATTCCAATTCCTAACCATCTCTAATTCATTTGAATGTGGGCCCGATTTCGATTGAGTTGAAGGGAATATGTAACTTCATCACCAAACACAAAAACTCTGTACTTAATACTAAACATATTCATTTCTCTCATATATATCTTCTTTTTCTTTATATATATATATATATTATATATATATATATATATAGTAATATATATATATATATATATAATAATATATATATATATATTATATTTATATATATATTACGTATACTAGTAATATATATATAGTGCTTCCCTTCTCATTCCACCTGTTACCAGTTGTTGTTGTTTCTAAAGTCTTCTTTTATTCTTTATTTCTTCCTTCTCCCCTCCGCTATTCCCAATTTCCTCCAGCAAAAATGGCATCTTTTCACCCTTTTTTGAGACCCTTTACAGAGATCTAAGCTCCATCGCAATCCACATCTTCATCAACTCAAAGAAGATGATGCGAGCTAGCAAGAAGTCCACACCTTTCGCTCCAATTTTGAAGGATTCGTCTGCGGTAGCCGGCGGCGAGTGAAGCTCCAATTTTGAAGGTTTCGTCCGCGGCAGCCGGCGGCGAGTGGGAGGTCCGGCCGTGCGGGATGCTGGTCCAGAAGCGGAGCCGAGAATCAGAATCCGCATCCAAACCGGCTCCGGCGATCCGGGTGCGGGTCAAGTACGGATCCGCTTATCACGAGATCCATGTCAACTCTCAAGCCAACTTTGGTGAGTTTTGCGTCCAAGGATAATTATCTTTTTTTTTTGCCTCTCTAGGCTCTTATGGGGTTTTGGATTTGGAGCAGGGGAACTGAAGAAGCTGTTATCGGGTCCAACGGGTCTACACCCGTTAGATCAGAAGATACTGTACAAAGATAAGGAGAGAGAATCCACTGCGTATTTGGACACCGCCGGCGTTAAAGATAAATCGAAGCTCGTTGTGTTGGAGGATCTCAAAGCTCAGGCAAAACGATGTCTTGAAATGAGGCGAGCTGCGAAATCTGAGCAGGCATCGAAATCTATCGCCCAAATCAGCGTCGAAGTCAATAAGCTTGCTTCTAAGGTATCCAATTTGAAGCAATATCGATGATTTAGTCTGATGAATTTTTCCTGAGATTTGAGGGTTTTTTTTTTGTGTGCGTGTGTGTGTAGGTTTCTGCCCTTGAAGCGATTATATCGAAAGGGAAAAGAGCAGCGGAGGATGATATATTGAGCTTGACCGAGCTGCTGATGAACGAGCTTCTGAAATTGGACGCGATAATTGCAGATGGGGATGTTAAGACCCAGAGACGAACGCAGGTAGGAAAACCCAATTCAATTTTGATCGAAAATGGTTCGGTCGTAAATTGGCTTTTGTTTCTTCTAATTAAATTTGGTTGGTTTGTTATTTTTTTCAGGTGAGAAGAGTTCAAAAATACGTGGAGACTTTAGACATGCTCAAGATCAAGAACTCAATGAGCGGTTTGAGTTTGAAGAAAGAGGAGGGAAGAAAGGAGCAGCAGCAGCCGCCTCCTCCGGTTCCATCGTCGATAGTGACGACGAAATGGGAGACGTTCGAATCTCTCTTCAGCCCGAAGACATCGTCGTCGACATCGTCAGCTACCAGCTCCAGTAATCCGACCCCAAGGCTGGATTAGTTGTTCTGATAACTGGGTTCGGAATCTTGGAGCTGGCATCAGGAGGGTAGGTGCGCGGGGCGGGGCGGGTGTTTCTAATGATTGGGTTTGGTTGGCCTTCCTTTTTTTTTATATATATATATTTATTTTTTAGGTTTATGAAAATGAGATGCTATTTATTCTTTTATAAAGGAGGGATATGTAAATGGTAGAGGTCTTGGAGGTAATTAATGCTCCACGCCCCATCTTTGATTGAATTTTTTAGATCTGAAAAGTGAGCAATAAATGTGTACATGGTCGATGTTGGTGGAAGCGGATGCAATTATGTTCCTTATTTAACTTGCATCTAACTCTGTTCCTAGCCGTCAATGTGATGTTTCCTCGTTTATAGCCTGGCCCTGTGTATTATTGTAATTTGGGTAACAATTTCTCAAAACCCTTGTGCTTTGCAATGGTTTGCATGTAGTCCCTGTAATTTGTAGGGTGTTTCTGGCAATACCCATGAACTTCTAAAAATTTTGAGGTTCGGTATGATAATTAAAAAGATTGATTATACGGTGGACGCATACAGAGTGGACACAATTATGGTTGTCAGCGACAAGTTGAAGCAACAAGTCTTTACGTCAAGAAGCTTTTCCAACATTTCAGAAATTTTTGGAACGTTTAAGTGTTTTTGTAAAACTCTGCCAAGTTTTAATTACGGGGTTTTCTCTAATTTTTAAAGTTCAGCGGTTTTGTGCATCTCCCTCCAATATTAATGGGGTTTTCTTAAATTAAGTGAATTTAACCATTAGATTAAAACTTTAAAGTTACGGTGAGAATTGAGGGTTATATTTTTATATTCTAATCATGTAGATTAAGCATTTTTTATGGGTTAAAAACCTAGACTCGTGCAGTAGTGATAATTTTAAGAAAATCCGCTTTAAATTTGTAGTTTGTTCCGATATTATCTTAATTAAGTCTCTCTAAGTATTACACAAAACTCTAAAATGATGGTAACAATTGAGTTTATATTTTTTATATTCTAACAGGCTCTATAAAATTTACCTTTTTATTATTAATTCCAAGATCGTTGATAGTATTATAAGGAAATGATGAACTTAGTTAGAGTAAGCATCCACTTAATATGGTTGTTTGCTGTACTTGGAGTGGAGAGAGATGCCTTGCGTTCCGCCCATGTGGGCTTCTAGAAATTAAAAATAAATAAATAAATGCGGATGAAAAGGTTCGGGGATTGCTTGGGCGAGAGACCAATGATTTGGTGGGTGGACTTTTTTGGAGTTCAAAGGCATTTGCGTGTGAGGATGCGCACTGCGGGTGCACTCAGTCCGGATACGGCTCAGATATGATATGATGCTTATCATATCTTTATCCGTTTACCCATCTCGGATATGGATATGGATATGGATATGTATATACTTTGGTAAGAAAAATTCATAACCAAATCCGTTAAAATTAGATACGGTTACGGATATACACATGTATATATGAGTGGATATGCATGCGGATACAAAACGAATATGAAAAAACTACATAGTATGGAGAAAAACATAGTTATTAATATAAAAGAGTTCGTTAATATGTTTATTATAATTAAAAAGTTAAGATTAGACATCTTGATCATCAAAATTAATCACAAATCCATAATCTAAGAATCGAAACTATCGTAAGAGTATGACTAATATGTATTCAGATATTTCAATCCATAATCTAAGAATCGAAACTATCGTAAGAGTATGACTAATATGTATTCAGATATTTCGGATACGGTTACAGATATTTCACTACAAAACCATATCCGTAACCATATTCTATCGGTTATAGATTTGAATAACCATATCTCTATCCTAACGGATACGGTTACAGATATTTCCTCGGATACGGATACGGTTTAGCACCCCTAACTGCAGCACTTGAACAATAGATTTCTTAATGTTTGGTATATTTTTTACTGATTTATATGCTAAAATTTGCGATAATTTATATGCTAAACTTTGTTAGAGAGAACAATCACATTTCTAAAGGAGGCCTATGAGTGCTGCCAATTGTAAATCAATACGATCTATATTCAATATTAATACATGACTATATTGTATAAGCAATAGTTGTTGTGCGCAGCGGAAATTTCGGCAGAGTTTCTGGTGCACAATAAGAGAGAAAGATCGATAAGAATTCTTGTTTCTCAAAGGGAACAAGAATCTGAAGCCTAATATCCCATCAAAGTGTGATATTTGCTCTTCCTCTCGTCAGCTCTAGGACTGCACGTCGAAGGATCCTAAAAACTATTACAATGGCCACAAACTCAAACAATCAATTTTACGTGGTTCGGCAAACTGCCTACGTCCATGGGGCAAGGAGGGGGGAGATCTACTATTAGAGAGGAGAGAATACAACTAGGTTTACAACTCTCACAATTTAAACCCTCACATAATCTCTCTCTCACACACAAATATCTCTCAGTTTTTCTCTCAAAAGAAACAGCCACCGGAATAACACGCCGCCCAAAAATTCACTTTTGCACGCTGCCTTTTTTCCCAGCCTCTGCACGTCGCCAAAAGAAAACTGCTACCCTCCTTCGCCCCTCTGCTCTTCACGAAACCCTAGAGAATTTATAGGATGTGCGGAATCGGGTAGGCCCACACGGTTTTCACAAACCACATCATTTCACGTGAGTAGGTTGGTCCCACCACACTCATGATCTCTTCATGGCAGTTCACGCGGTTTTCACAAACCCAATGGAATCCCACAAACAAATTTGTAGGCCCCACACCGAAAACAAAACAACTCCTCACGTGACGTGGGTCCCCATGTCCACTTCTCCCACACACACACACACGCCTCCCAACAATTTGCATACGAATCCAAATGACTCCCACGCTGTGTCACCTCAGCTGTAATCCCAACCAATGCAGACTGACCTGGAGTATGTGGGAAAATCCCCACCCAATGTGGAGTAGCATCAATCTTCACCCGCTGCGATACCTCTAAGATCTGTCCAAAACTCTCCACCTGCTGAGAGTCAATTAGCTCCCTCATTGAAACCTCAACCAAAGTGACACTACCAGATCTATCTTCCAATGAAGTTTTACCTCCAATCACAGCAGTTGACAACTCTTTAATAGGATGACCCAAATTTGTCGAAGCCTCTGTCCAGAAACTCTTCTGCAAACCATTGCTCGACCACAAACACCGATCCTCCTCCAGTAAGGTACGGTTCTCCAAATTTATCACCCTATTTAGTTGCCCCAAGATTTCCTTTCCAACGAAGTGTCTCGCAATGCCGTGAGCTCGGCTCCAATGCAGAAACAGGTCCATCTTGTACCTCCCACCAGAATGGAGTACCTTCACCTTTTTGCCAATATCACACTTCTTCAATCTGTTGGAGACTACTAGGACTTTATCCATAAGGGATTTGGTTGCAACCCAAACACGCCTAGAACAGCCACCAACAAAGGAAACCAAACGCCTATTACCTCCCAATAATGCCCCCTTGGAAGGCCCCCAAACATCCATGTGAACTCCTCCAGAACGACCCTTAGCACGGTGAATAGAGGTGCCACACTTCACCTCGGTCTTCTTGCTCACATCAACATGTTCACTGGACTTCAAACTGCAGGTCTTTGCACCCTCTTTCAATCTATGCGAGGAATTAATACTGGAATGGCCAAGCCCCAAATGCCGCAGTCTAGTCGAATCAACAGAAGTCGTCAGCTCTTCACCTGCCACTATACCTCCAGTCAAGTAATACAGGTTATTTCTCCTAACGCTCTTCATCAAAATACGAGAGTCTCTCGCAATCTCGAGAACCATGTCCTCAACACGAACCTTCAGACCCTCTCCAACCAAAGCTCCAATCGAGATCAAGTTCTTCCTCAAAGAAGGAACATATCTCACATCATTTAACTCTCTAACAGTTCCGTCAAACATCTTTATGCGAATTCTTCCTATTCTAAGGATCTGGCATGCACGGTTATCAGCCATGTACACCACACCACTATCCACCAGCTTCTCAAAATTGGAGAACCATTCCCTTCTAGGGCACACATGATAGGTCGCACCACTATCCAACATCCATTCAGATTCCTCCGAATAGCTATTTGTAGGACTGATAGAAAGCGAATAAATAGAAGAGTCAGAATTATTACCATCCGATACGATGTTTGCTTCTGATGATGGTTGCTTCCCTTTTCCCTTCTGCTTATTCTTCATCCATTCGTCGAGCTTTGGGCAGTCTTTCTTCCAATGACCAGTCTCCTTGCACCAAGCACACTGATCTTTTCCTACTCTAGACTGTGACTTCCAATTCTTTCGGTTTGGACCCTTCCCTCTTGCGACCAACGCCTCCGCTACCGGCTCAACCGAAGCCTCCTTATCCTTCTTTCGAAGCTGATAATTCACAAGTGCAGCGGTGACCTCACTATACGAAAGTGATGCCTTCCCATTAATCAGAGTAAGAACGAAGGTCTCATATTCCTCGTCGGGCAAGGAACTCAACAACAGCAACGCCTTGTCCTCATCTTCAATCTTGACATCCACATTCGCCAAATCCGCAAGAAGCTTTGTGTAGTGGTTCATGTGATCTCTAATGGAGGTTCCCTTCTTCAACTGGAAACGATAAAGTCTCCTCTTCAAATGCAAGCGATTTTCCACACTCTTGGTCAAATACTTGCTTTCGAGAATCTCCCAAATCTTCTTCGCAGAAGTCTCATTCATCACATCATATTTTAGATCTTGAGTCAAACAAGACCTAATCACACCACACGCCGTTCGATTCATCTTCTTCCAAACCTTCTCTTCAATCTCATCTGGCTTGCCATCTAACTCCAATGTATCCTCCAAATTCTGCGCGTTCAGCGCATCCAAAACCTCGCATCTCCATAATCCAAAGTTGTTTGTGCCATTAAATTTCTCCACATCTATCTTCATAGAGTGGATATTCAAACTCTGAATAGTCTTCACGCCAGAAGAACCACCCTCGACTCCCGAAGCACCTTCTTTCCCCGACATCTTACGCACCAACGAACAAAGAATAGATCCAAAACTGAAAGATAGAGTCTTTACCAAAAGATCCCACCTTTATCACCAACGAAGTCCTAAACGGGCCTCCAAATTGATCTACTCCTCCAACCAAACCCTAGATCTGGAATCTGGGCTCTGATACCACTTGTTGTGCGCAGCGGAAATTTCGGCAGAGTTTCTGGTGCACAATAAGAGAGAAAGATCGATAAGAATTCTTGTTTCTCAAAGGGAACAAGAATCTGAAAGCCTAATATCCCATCAAAGTGGGATATTTGCTCTTCCTCTCGTCAGCTCTAGGACTGCGCGTCGAGGGATCCTAAAAACTATTACAATGGCCACAAACTCAAACAAATCAATTTTACGTGGTTCGGCAAACTGCTTACGTCCACGGGGCAAGGAGGGGGGAGATCTACTATTAGAGAGGAGAGAATACAACTAGGTTTACAACTCTCACAATTTAAACCCTCAAATAATCTCTCTCTCACACACAAATATCTCTCAGTTTTTCTCTCAAAAGAAACAGCCACCGAAATAACACGCCGCCCAAAAATTCACTTTTGCACGCTGCCTTCCCTTTTCCCTTCTGCTTATTCTTCATCCATCCGTCGAGCTTTGGGCAGTCTTTCTTCCAATGACCAGTCTCCTTGCACCAAGCACACTGATCTTTTCCAATTATAGGATGCCCTACTCTAGACTGTGACTTCCAATTCTTCCTGTTTGGATTCTTCCCTCTTGCGACCAACGCCTCTGCTACCGACTCAGTCGAATTCTCCTTATCCTTCTTCCGAAGCTGATAATTCACCAATGCAGCAGTGACCTCACTATACGAAAGTGATGCCTTCCCATTAATCAGAGTAAGAACGAAGGTCTCATATTCCTCGTCGGGCAAGGAACTCAACAACAGCAACGCCTTGTCCTCATCTTTAATCACGACATCCACATTTGCCAAATCCGCAAGAAGCTTTGTGTAGTGGTTCATGTGATCTCTAATGAAGGTTCCCTTCTTTAACTGGAAACGATAAAGTCTCCTCTTTAAATGCAAGCGATTTTCCACACTCTTGGTCAAATACTTGCTTTCGAGAATCTCCCAAATCTTCTTCGCAGAAGTCTCATTCATCACATCATATTTTAGATCTTGAGTCAAACAAGACCTAATCACACCACACGCCGTTCGATTCATCTTTTTCCAAACCTTCTCTTCAATCTCATCTGGCTTGCCATCTAACTCCAAGGTATCCTCCAAATTCTGCGCGTTCAGCGCATCCAAAACCTCGTATCTCCATAATCCAAAGTTGTTTGTGCCATTAAACTTCTCCACATCTATCTTCATAGAGTGGATATTCAAACTCTGAATAGTCTTCATGCCAGAAGCACCACCCTCGACACCCGAAGTACCTTCTTTCCCCGACATCTTACGCACCAACGAACGAAGAATAGATCCAAAACTAAAAGATAGAGTCTTTATCAAAAGATCCCACCTTTATCACCAACGAAGCCCTAAACGAGCCTCTAAATTGATCTACTCCTCCAACCAAACCCTAGATCTGGAATCTGGGCTCTGATACCACTTGTTGTGCGCAGCGGAAATTTTGGCAGAGTTTCTGGTGCACAATAAGAGAGAAAGATCGATAAGAATTCTTGTTTCTCAAAGGGAACAAGAATCT
This sequence comes from Asparagus officinalis, assembly GCF_001876935.1. Classification (NCBI taxonomy): domain Eukaryota; kingdom Viridiplantae; phylum Streptophyta; class Magnoliopsida; order Asparagales; family Asparagaceae; genus Asparagus; species Asparagus officinalis. The sequence continues at coordinate 127,579,470 of NC_033797.1, read as the reverse complement.
GAAGCCTAATATCCCATCAAAGTGGGATATTTGCTCTTCCTCTCGTCAGCTCTAGGACTGCGCGTCGAGGGATCCTAAAAACTATTACAATGGCCACAAACTCAAACAATCAATTTTACGTGGTTCGGCAAACTGCCTACGTCCACGGGGCAAGGAGGGGGGAGATCTACTATTAGAGAGGAGAGAATACAACTAGGTTTACAACTCTCACAATTTAAACCCTCAAATAATCTCTCTCTCACACACAAATATCTCTCAGTTTTTCTCTCAAAAGAAACAGCCACCGAAATAACACGCCGCCCAAAAATTCACTTTTGCACGCTGCCTTTTTTTTCCCAGCCTCTGCACGTCGCCAAAAGAAAACTGCTACCCTCCTTCGCCCCTCTGCTCTTCACGAAACCCTAGAGAATTTATAGGATGTGCGGAATCGGGTAGGCCCACACGGTTTTCACAAACCACATCATTTCACGTGAGTAGGTTGGTCCCACCACACTCATGATCTCTTCATGGCAGTTCACGCGGTTTTCACAAACCCAATAGAATCCCACAAACAAATTTGTAGGCCCCACACCGAAAACAAAACAACTCCTCACGTGACGTGGGTCCCCATGTCCACTTCTCCCACACACACACGCCTCCCAACAATAGTATAGTAACAATCACAATATAATTATTGTTGATGTGAGGAAAATTAATGTAAGGTTTAGGAGAGATAACGATAATTCTGGGGCTCCTTAATCTTCTTTGATGACCGATTGTATGGAAGGGTGTGTTGGCTGTGATTCCCTGCACAGAATAACATAGGTCAGAGGTTGCAAATGTTGTTTCCTTCGGCGTGCCCTCTGACGCTCAAGATAGTGGCTAGTCTATTCATCTCAAGAGAAAAGCAGAATGTAATCTTTAGGTTTTTTGGGTGTAAAACTTGTGTAATATAGAATGCCAAAGATCATGTTATTTATAGGAAGTTTCTGAGGTGTTAAGGTAATTTGATTGACCGGTTGATATGACATTGCATTGTTGCTTTACATGTGTACACAGCTGATTGGTTAGAGGTGAATGGACTGTGGGCGCCGTTCGAGGAGTCATTATGGTGCCTAATTATGCATTAAATGTGATGACGTCTAGGTGGTAGAATATGAGCATTGTATTGTATAGCTTTTTGATGCGAACATTGTTGACAAGACCGCTTGTCATTCCATATTCCGGACTTCTCCCTTACCGAACACGACTTGAAGATGCCCTTCGACTCAACCCGGGCTCAATTGAGGAGCTCATCTTGAAGGATCCTTTAGTCTTGGACCCATGTCACACACATGAGTCGGCTAGTTACAGCTTAGGCTCGGGTTGGGTATGTCAGCTATATGTTCCGTCCTACTAAGCCTACCACGTGGCCAGTTGAAGGGCATGATACTTTCGAGGTATAACAATTACAATCAGAATATTATATTGATATTGTAACAATACAATTATCTAACTTTAAACTTTATATTATACACTTGTTGCAATATGCTTACTCTCAATATGATTTTCTCAAGAGTAAAGCTCCAATTCCATGAAACCCTTTTCCCCCCTATTGATGAAGAATTATTTGGGATACACACGAGAGACGGAGAGAGGGAGTGTGTGTATAAAGTAAAGTCAGTTGAGGCGGTCAAATTAATTATAATTGTAATTACTATTTATGTTCTACTTTTGCGTGCTTTTTTCAAAGACCAATTTGTGTGGGCAAAAAAGGGAGAAACAGATGCTCCTAATCCGATATGTACCTCGACATCATTGATCTCAAAATAACGCAGCCTTTTCTGAGATATTATTCCACATTTGACCTACTGTAGCTGGATCTCACTTTGAGGGATTGGTCACTATGGTCGTTGGGGGTGCAAAAAGATATCGGGGATAAATCCTAATCCGTAAATGAATATAGATATGATTACTATATGTCTATATGTAAGAGTATATACTTATGGGTACGAATCTCTAGTAAAATATCTGGATGTGTATGCCCATTTAAGTAAATAAGATCTCTTGTCCTACTAATTTTATAACCATTGGAATCATTAAGGTTTCGTTCAGATACCATTGTGTTTTTCTTTTGTATTTTTGTAAAACAAACACCATGGTGTTGTGTTTTTTTCTTAAAATGTTTTCAAAATACCATGCTAAGTATTTTTGGTCAACACTAGTTTGACCCATTATATATAACATTAGTATTAAACATATTATTAATATATTATATATTAATTATAATAAAATATATTATAAATAAAATGTTATAATATTTAGTTTATATTATTATATTATTATAAGTATTAAATATAATGCAATATAATATTGTATAATATATTATAATATTATTAATAATGTTAATATTATGTTATTACTAATATGTTATATTAAATTAATATATTATAAATATTTAAATATTATATAATATATTATAGTTTTTAATATGTTAGAGTTTATTAATAGTACTTTAATAATATATTAGTATTTATGATATAAATAAATATTATTATAATATAATATAATATTATAATAATGTTAATATTATGTTATTACTAGTATGTTATTAATAAATTAATATATTATAAATATTTTAATATTAAATAATGATGCGGCATAAACATGTACCAAAAATGTTGCAAGTTTACAACCGTGTTAAGTTATAGTATAAAAAGTTATCGATCCCACGAGGAAGGTGTTTTGTAGGAGAAAATATAAATCGGTTCTTATGTTGTGTGCGTGACAAATAGGAGCGATGAGTAAATGTGATTGTGGAGAGATAGAGAGAGTGGAAGTGATAGTGTGTAAATCGGCACAAAATATAAGTGAGAGTGGATGTGACAAAGAATGAATGATTTTCACAAGGAAAGATGAATAAAATCAAGAATCAAAAAGGAGAATTAAGAATAAAAAGAAAATTTAAGAAATTAAAAATAACGGATTCAATTAAAGATATGAGTATTCTAGAATTGAATTCACTTCTTAGAAAATGACGATTCCCTAGAGGGTTCTAGCCTAAAGGCGAATCAAAGAAAATAAAAAATAAATAAAAACTAATCCCAAAAGGGTTCTAGCCTCAAGGCGAATAGTGCAAGAAAATAAAATCTAAACTACAAAATAAATTACAAAAACTAAGCTACAAAATAAATTGCAAGAATTAAATACGAGAAAATAAAGACATGAAATAAATCTAATCTATAAGCATGAAATAAATCTAAGGTAGGAGGGTTCTAACCTCTTGGCTATTTAACAAGAAAATAAAATCTAATTACAAGCATAGAAATAAATCTAAACTAATAAGCAATAAAAAAAGAAAAAAGAAAAATAAAAGAAATGCAAACCTCCAAATAATTCTTCATCTCCATCTTCATCATCCAACAAAGAGAAGAAGTATTCAAAGTGGTGAAAAAATTATTTTATTAATTGTAACAAAAGTTAAAAATTTAGAAGGCCTTCTCAATTAAGAGTGGTCCTCCTCTCCAAATGGAGTTACAAAAATTTTCACACCCTCAATCCCTCACTCTCTACCCCTATTCATAGTAAACATCAGTGAATGAGAGCCATTGGATTGAAATCTTATCCAAAACAAGCAAATTTCAGCCATTGATCTGTAACAGAACGACATAAGTATCGATACCAGCATCGATGCTGGTATCGATACGGGTATCGATGCTGGCATCGATACCCATATCCCTCCTTTTGTAATCCGCTGATTTCCTCTTTCATTTGGCTTTGGCTTTGGGCTTTTGGACTTGGGCTTGGGCTCTTTCATGTATTTGCATATATTCTTTATTAATTCATGGGCTTTGTTGAGAGAAGAGATATTGAGCTTTTTATTTTTAATTAACCTGCAATTAAAGATAAAAATAATTATTAGTGGCATATTTATTGATATAAAATAGATAATGAGGGTATAAAATTATAATAAAATGTGATTATCATATAATATATTATAGTTTTTAATATGTTAGAGTTTATTAATAGTACTTTAATAATATATTAGTATTTATGATATAAATAAATATTATTATATTATGAATATATTATTTTTACATTAACATTTGTTAGCAATAAATTATTTTATTATTTAAAATTATTTTACTTTATAATAAATTATATTATTTATTATATAATATACTAATATTTTATATATTATATTACATTTACTATACAATATATTATAATAATAATAATATTATATTGTTATTTAATTATTAAATATGTTACTATTAATAATATTTTATAATTATTAATTTATCACAATTTATTTATTAAAAAGTTAATAATATTATAGCGATTATACTATTATATAGTATATTATAATATCATTATTATATTATTATTTATTACCAATAACTTTTTATTATTTTTTATTAGTTTATTTATATTTTATTATTATTTATTATTATATAATACATTATTAACATATTAAACACTGGTATTTAATATATTATTATATTATTGTATAAGATATAATAATTATCATATTTTATATTATTTAATAAATATTAATTATATATTAAATTAACTATAATATAGTATAATATAATAAGCATATTGATAATAACACTATAATATTATAGCGATTATACTATTATATAGTATATTATAATATCATTATTATATTATTATTTATTACCAATAACTTTTTATTATTTTTTATTAGTTTATTTATATTTTATTATTATTTATTATTATATAATACATTATTAACATATTAAACACTGGTATTTAATATATTATTATATTATTGTATAAGATATAATAATTATCATATTTTATATTATTTAATAAATATTAATTATATATTAAATTAACTATAATATAGTATAATATAATAAGCATATTGATAATAACACTATATTAATTACATTTAATATATTATGTCATATATTATATTAACACATTATCAAACTCAAAACCAAAACACCAAACTTAAAACACCTAAAAAGTGTGTTGAAATAATGTTGTGTTTTTGGTTTGAGGATGATTTAGCTCAAAAACATCATGTTTTCCAAACGTATGGTGTTTTGTTTTTGGTAAAAACACCATGTAAACAAGTAAAACACCAAGGTATCCAAACGGAGCCTAAATGAATTAAAATCAGATCTGATGATATGACAATAATTAACTCACTAATTTCATAAAAGGGAAATCGACAAAACTATATTTTTGGATTGAGATTTCCTCTTTGACTTCTTTGCGATAGAGAAAAAAACTCTAGAGCTCTTCACATGCCGGAATCCCTTTGACCCTCCACCATGAATGGCTCCCGCCAATGAATCTTTTTGTGAGCGCCTCCTCACGCCACCTCCACTGTCAGTGCCTCCTGTTCTCTGACAAGCATCAACAAGATGAAAAAACACAAAAGATCGAAAGTGCATCTTTCCTAACTTGATTGGTACAGGTTGAATCTCTAGAATACACAATGCAGTAGCCTTTCACCCGATTTAAAATTGAATTTTTGTGGTGCTATCTTGATTGTGATGGGAACGGGGGTCCATCCCCATGATGAATTAACATAAATTTATTTTATGGAAATTTTGTGGCTGACTACATGCATACATTGATAGATATTCTTTTCCCATGCATTGAGAAAAGGAAGGGCTAGTCTTTGGACTTCCCTGTGCAATGAATGTGGTGTATCCAAGAGGCATATCCTTCCTATAAATAGATGGCAGATGGTGAAGGTTGACAACAAGAAGCAAGAATAAGAACCACATACAAAGTTGTAATCTTCAAGTGAGTTTGAAAGAAAGTGATACTCAAGTTAATTTATACCAACTTGAGAGAAAACCCTTCCACTAGTACAAAACAGGTCAGCCCAAACGGTTGGAACCGTTTGGGAAAACCCCCTCCCAAACGGTTATAACCGTTTGGGCGATGTAAAACACCTATTTGGGCTAAAGCCGTTGGGGAAGAGTTGTCCCCAACGGTCGCCCAAACGGTTGCAACCATTTGGGCAAACTCCCAAACGGTTACAACCGTTTGGGATGTTTCCCAAACGGTTACAACCGTTTGGGCCAAATGTTAGCCCAAACGGATGTAACCGTTTGGCCAAAAGTTAGCCCAAACGGTTGAAACCGTTTGGGTAATTTTTCGCCCAAACCGTTTGAGCTATTTATTTTAATAGTTTTAAACTTTCGGCTTCTTTATTTATTTACATGTTTATATACACATCTCACACAATAAGTACTAAACATCTCACAATAAAATCAAAATATTCTCATACTTTGCTAAATATCCAATGTTATATATTCATACATAATGTTTACTCAATATACTTAGAGACAAAACATATACATACAAAAGACTAGTTGCCCATTACAGTAGCTCATAAAAAGACTTCAGACTTCACCGGAGCACAATATCACTCCGAACCCCTGGAAACCTTAGCAGGCTCACATTTATTCCTTATAGCATTATTATTAAAACCCACAGAATATTTCACTCTGATCAACCCGCAGGAGCATGGATAGTTCTCGGATTCCTCTGTAGTATGCCACGATATTCCAGCAGTTCATTAACGGTTTGAGCCACAACCTTTACTGGATTATAATTCGGTGATGGTCCCTCAACTTCAAGTGTCTGAGGAACCCATTTATAGGTCGGATCAGCATCATAGAACAAACAACATCCAGAGAGCTCTCCCCACCGATGGACCAAGGTCTCGACCCAAACGGGGGTTTTCTGGCTTTGCTGCCTTGTCCTCCTCAGATAGCTACTAATCGGAATAAACCTCGCAGACTCACAGAACATACCAATCACAATGAGCAGCGCTTGGGCTCTTTTCGTGATGTCAGTTGTTGAGTTTCCAAGCCATTGTGCTGCGTTCATGAGATTCTGTCACCCAAGGGTGACTTCAGTGAGACCTCCTGCTGGATCGAAGCCAGCTGCGCGTAACAGGGTAGTGTAGTTATGCCCGTAACCAAGAAGTGTCGAGTCTTTGTCGAGTCTTTATCAATCGGCGCTTATCTCCGAGCTCGAACCATTTACTATCGTTGTTCACGCAAAAGCCCTGCAAGTAGAGCTGGTTGCGTCGGATCCTCAGGCTGGCCCTACTCTCCCCATCATTGAAAACCAGTACAAAGTCGTACCAAGTGAGCTTCTCCACCCAATCAGGATCGTTTTCGTTGAGTACCAAGTGAGCTTCTTTCACTAGTACAAAAATTAGAAGTTGACATTTTTCCTTGAAATGAAAGCTACCATAAGCACGGTAACGTGAAACAGCGCCAAGCAAATCAGCCAGGGTTCCTATGAATATGAAATAACGAAAAGATTTAACATTGACATTGTTGCAAGACAAACCTGAATAAAAGACCAAATACATAACGGGGTAAATATGGAGATTCAGATCCTACATCAACTGTCAAGAAAGTACCTCAATATTAAATTTACAGCACGGAAAACATTTCATGGTACAAAATGCATATGATAAGTGGGACAACTTTCTTATGTAAGAAGAACTGTCATCGGATAGCAGCCAAACTTTTGCATTTGATTTAATGATTTAATGATTGAAATCGAATCATGGGTACCTCTAGTAAAAATTGGTAGTCGCTGCTACATTCACTAGTACAGATTTTCGCTTGAATAGAGCTTAAATTTGGGCTTGGATAGCGCTTTTAAGCGCTATGCAAGCTACCGCTATGGTAGCTACAATAGCGCTTAAAAAAGCGCTATCCGAAGGCTCGACTATAATAGCGCTTTATAAGATAGCGCTTATAAAAGCGCTATCCAAGCATTTAAAAAAAATCGTTTGCTTCTATAGCGCATAAATAAGCGCTATTGTAGTTCAAAAAAAAAAAAAAACCAGCTATGATAGCGCTAAAAAAGCGCTATTGAAGTTAGCTATTTGAACTACAATAGCGCTTTAAAAAACGCTATGCCAGTTCCAAAAAAAATACTGTACATTTACCCTATAGCGTTTAAAGAAGCGCTAACTAAGTTTTTGCATCTATTTTTTTAATTAATTTTTTAAATTTTTGATACCTAATTTTCTAGGTCTAAATATTTAAATACTTACATAAATAACGATTTTCTATCCATCAATAACAATCTAACAAAAGGACAAAAATAATATCCATTCATACAAAATATATATATTGCAATCATTCAGTCAAAACATTATATATAACTGTTAAAATGGAAATACAAAAATTAGTTAGTAGCACAATCATAACTAATATCATTAATTAATTCTCTTCTTCTTCTTGTTGCTTGTGCTTGAGATTGATCCACTATCAGCATTTGACTCATTCAAGCTTGCCGCGTCATCTAACAAGTCAAGTTCTTCCACGATATCTACGTACTGCTGTTTTAGCCTTCTTCCCAGTGGCTCGATCCTTGCCAAATATAGTACATAACTCTACATAGTGGGGAAATGGCTTGCTCCTCCATTTTCCAGCAGCTTTGTGAGACTGCAAGTATGAGAAGAGGCAAAATAAACAAAATTATCACAACTCATGAGATATAACAACAATGTGAGACTGCAAGTATGAGAAGAGGCAAAATAAACAAAATTATCACAACTCATGAGATATAACAACAAAAATTCATAATGTGTAAAACTATTGTTACATACATGTAATCTGTAAGACAATAGTGGCTGAAAGACACACATAGCTTTGTTGAATAAATCATACAAAATGCATCTAGAGATAAAAAAAAGTGTAATCCACCATTCATTGTTAGAATTTTTGACTCCCATCAGCTTCAGTACATCACTAAATAATTTTGGCACTTTTTGAATGCAATATAAATTTCTAGGCCATGTAATGTACATGTATATTGTTCCTATTAAAGTATTCATGCAAAATCAGATATTACCCAGATTAATATGAGTTGGATTTATTAAATCCATAGATTGATGTATAACCAACCACAAGGCAGAGTTACTTTATATTTACATTGGTAGCCAACTAAGGCAAGGAGAAAAATCATATACAAAAATAATAATAATTGAGATAAGTGCTTGAACTATGATTGACTATAACTATGCTTGACAATATTCTTATGCTTTGCCTCTGAATAACACGCAAAGTTCTACATGCACAAGACCTCACCATTTGCGACAAACCTCACCATTTGCAACAATTCATCTTTATTAACAGCTATAACAGGAGGTGTATGAGAATTGTTTCTCCCACCTCTACGATCGGAAAAACTTGCGGAACCCCGGCCTTGAGATTTCCATCCTTGTTTTCCTCTACCTCCCCATGCAACATTTGGAGTCTCAATCTCAGGGGTATTCCCTGTCCATGGATTTTCTCTACCCTCATTCCAACCAGGAGAGGCTTTGAATTCAGACTCATTACCTCCCAACACACTATCAACCCCATTGGTTGACCAGCCTTTTTTTCTCAGAGGAATTTTCATTCCAAGGCGAATTTTCATTCCAATCCATATATCTATAAAATGCAATGTATATGCAAAGTTAACGTATTAAGTTAGCATACCAAGTTAACGTACTAGCCACATGTATATGCAAATTATGGCTGCGGGCTCAGAATTTGGTCAGTATCATCATTGTTAGTCATCCAGTGCAATATCAACGGATATTGTAGGTTGCTAATCTCAGAAAATTTTAAAATCATCATAGCCTAAAAATAAAAAATCCCATTATGATATCAAGGCTTGGTAGACACTATGTAAGCATGCAACCTCATGAATATATAAAGATATACATATGTCAAAAAACAACATAAGAACACCATCGGTTCGTTTTCTTCCAGATTTGGCACCCATTTTTTAATTTATCTTCAGTTTTAACATCTGAATTTTGTTTTGGACCCAAGGATATTTTAGGGAGTCAAGGCCAAATTTCATCAAATATTGGTCATTTGGCCATTTCCCCTTTTGTCCCTTTGGTTGTTTTTTCTCTCTTCTAATTGTATCATATTTAGTAATGATGAACCCAAATAACCCCTGACTCACCCAAGGCCATGTCGTTCCCATCCCTCTCATCCCAGTGAGACGGAATTCTAAGAGGTGAGGGAGGGTGTTGGGTGATGTGATTGGAAGAATGGTGGTCAAGGAGGTGATGGACTTGGGATTTGTTTGGGAGATAAAAAGGAGGTAAAAGGATAAGTGTCCTCTCCTCAAAATTGATCCCTACATCTCACGAAAGTCTAAATCCTTCCAAGATCATCATCAAAAGAAGATCAGTCACTGAATATCATCAACCTCACAAGTATCATTCATTCAAGAAACTATAACCTTATATTTATTAAAATCTTAGAATCTTGCAATTCTTTTCTTTACTATCAAAGGAAATTATACCTGAAGGAGATTGGCAATGGTCTCGACAGTGATAGTTTTGTTAATCCCAACCTCATAGTCCATCCTCAAGCAAACTACCGATCCTCAATCTCTCAGCCAACCCCTTCTCAACCAAGCAATGTCACAAATGCATGGTTACTGCAAATCACAAATGCGCAAGCAATGTCAGAAGCATACAGGAAGAATATCAAACGAAAGGATGCATGGTTACTGCAGAAAAAACCAAGACATTATCTAGAAATCTAAAGAGCATCCACAATGGAATTAGCTATAATAAATGTATAGTCATACTAAGCACATATTCCTGCACATACAGCTTGGAGAATATCCGATTCCACATCACGTATATAATAGACTCCAGGCAAGTTTCCTCCAATCTTTTTAGGAAATCTGAAGTAGAATCAACATGTAATTAGTGTACCAGATGAAGAGCATTCCTCCATTTAGAAAAAGAAAATATAAAAAGAATAGCATGCCAATTAGCAAATTTCCCATTGTGTTTACCAAACTTTGAAATTTACCAAAGTTTCAAAGGTTGATTCACCTGAAGACCATTGGACAGTAATCCTTCCACCGAAACTCCGCCGACTGATGAGGCGGCGTAATCTTCGGCCCCTTGGGAGGAAACCTCGTCCAGTACTTCTCCCTAGGATCAAAATCCTCAGCTCTCAATTCCCTCATCTGGGTCGACGCCGGTTTCCTAACAGAGTACCTAGAAAAACCCAAATCAGACCCAGCGAAAAAAAAAGAGAAGACGAAAACCCAAGCTCATCCTCCACAATCAAACAACCAATAGAGCACCTTATGCCCAGCTGAAGGTTCAGCATCAGATCATAATTCTTATGCCCCTTCGATATCATCTGCCCCGGCTTCTTCACCTCCCCGCCCCTGAAACAACAAGGGCTCCTCCTCCTCTCCCCCCAAACCCCCTTCACCCTCCCCAAATTCAACAGCTTCCCATCTCTGTAAACCTCCAATGTGTCGATGATGTCGCAGGTGATATCCCCAGCCTCGCCATCAGACTCCCAAATGCAAATCTTGGGAAAACCCCCCTTCTCCGCCGACGACGACCTCTTGGCGGCGCTCACCATGGGGTAAAAGGTCCCCGTGAGAGCCTGCTCGCTCCAGTTGCCGATGTAGCAGTTGCCATCGGGCCAAGTGAAGACCCCATTGTCCTTGGGCACCCCACTCTCCCAGAACCCATCGTATCGGTTCCCGTTGGCCCAGATCAAAACCCCCCGCCCAAAAATAACCCCGCTCCTCCACTCCCCGATGTACTGATTCCCGTTCCTTGTCGACGGCGAGGAGGTATGATGGTCCGCGACGAAGATGAGGGAGTCCCCGACGAACGAAGATGAGGCGAAGATGAGGTGAGTTGGCCGGCGACAACGGTCGGACTTCGACAGGGTCAGATGAGGCAAAGACGAGGAGGTTAGGGATTTGAGAGTGCGGTGTTGAAAAATTTGGGGATGACTTTAATTTGGCGCTGGGACGAAAATTTTGGGGATAAATTTGGCGGTGGAATAAAAATTTTGGGGGGAACGAAATGAAAAAGGCTTTCGGGTGGAATGAAAATTTTAATTTTGAAACTGTAATAGCGCTTATGAAGCGCTATTTAAGAGAATAAAAACATAGCGCTTTAGAAGCGCTATTTAAGTGAACCCGGAATCAACTCACATAGCGCTTTAGAAGCGCTATCGTCATATAGCGCTTTAGAAGCGCTATCCAAGTAACCCATGTAACACTTATCATATAGCGTTTTATTGAAGCGCTAAAGAAGCTTCAACTGGTATAGCGCTTAACTAACAAGCGTTATTGCTGCAATTTTTCTTTTAAAATTTTTATTATTATTATTTCAATATGCAAATAAGCGCTATTCAAGCAGCCACTTAGATAGCGCTTTTAAAAAGCGCTATCTAAGTGGCGCTTCCTAAGCCTAAATCTGTAGTAGTGATTCATGACAATATCGATTTTGTTCCATAAAGTTTCTCTAAGATCGGTGTCACTTATACCTAAGTTCTCAATAGTTATGTCTCCTGCAATAGGAGATACTTTCTCAGTGATAAAGGAATTGAACTCCTCTCTGTGCTTTTCTCTTAGAACATCGAACAATTGCTTTGATATCACCTGAAAATTTGCCAAATTTTGCTTGTCATATATCAGATATACCAAACTTATCGAACTAATAATTTATCATACTTGCAATTTTTTAGTTTTCTGTAACTTTTTGTTACCATATGCCTATTAATGAGGTTTGTTGAAACAAAGACATAACTACTCTCTAGCTAACTAATAAGCACATTTGCCAACCTAATCCATTTTTAATCCAAATTACAAACAGTCAACTGAGAGATCAAAGATATAACTTTCAAGAAACATTAAATTAGGTCTGTAGAAATCAACATTCTTCTAAATACAATATCATCAGTTTCTTTCACGGCTTAGTTACCTGTCAAAAGCTTTTTCCTGAAAAGGTTTCGAGGAAATACATGTGTTAACAAGTAAATAGATTTTCTTAAAGTCTATCCTATTAAAACAAGTTATACTCCGAAATGATCATGGATGGACGTCATAATTTTATACTCCAACATAATCTTGATTAAAGGTACTCTTTATTGCGCCAAAACCTGGACATTTATGAAGCCATATATTATGTGTTGGATCTAAACGAAAACTTGAGATCTAAAACCATATAGCCATGATTAATTCAAAGAGATTAACAAAAATCTAAAAAGAGCGGAAGCTTATACCTGAATCCATAGATTGATCTTGATTTTGGGTTTTGGATCTTCTAACCTTAGGGTTCTCTCTAAAACCGAATTTCTCTAGCTAGATGGGGGTGTAGAGAATTAGAGAATGTAACCCTAGGTTAGGGACCATAACCCCTTATTTATAGATGTTGTACATTTGTAATTTAGTCCCTCAATAAATCACAATTACAACCTGGTATCTGCACATATAACCCCATGATTATATTTAAATACCCATTAACCCAACTTAATTGATCACTTTAGTGGGTTATCCTGAAAGATAGCAATACACATTGATTAATCATATGTGCCCACAAATAGATTTATTAGATTAAATCCAACAATCTCCCACTTGGGCACCATATGATTCCTTAAATTGTGTATAACCTTATGAGCTCAAAAAATGCTATCACTGAAAGGGTATTTCCGAACAATCTCGTCCATTGACTATATCAATATAGGATCAAAGCGGCCTTCGTCACATTTATCGTGACTCGATCCATCAATGGTCACATATACCAATACAATCAAACGACATAGATCAATCATGGATGCGCAGCATGAAAATTACATGCAATGTGATCAGTACATGTCTATTTTCAACTGGTCCTCCTTAGTGAGGTCAAAACCAAACATAATGTAACAGAGTGTCTTAACTGAATACTTTATTCTGATCAGACAATACAACCAAACATAAAGCACCACAAATACAAACTCCCACTAAAACATAATATCCTCAAATAATACCACACCCATATGAGCAGTATGCTCATGAAAGACCTTAGGTGGCAATCCCTTAGTAAGAGGATCAGCTATCATGGAGTTTGTCCCAATGTGCTCTATGGATATCTGTCCACTCTGTACCCTTTCTTTCACAACCAGGAACTTAATGTCAATATGTTTTGACTTAGTTGAGCTCCTGTTGTTATTGGAATACATTACTGCAGATTTATTGTCACAATATAGCCTTAGTGGTCTTTCAACATTTTCCAAAATGCGCAGTCCCGTGACAAAATTTCGCAGCCATATTCCCTGATTGGATGCCTCATAGCAAGCTACAAATTCTGCTGCCATAGTGGAGGAAGCTACTAGTGTTTGTTTGACACTTTTCCATGATATAGCTCCTCCTGCTAACATATAAATGTAGCCTGATGTAGACTTCCTGCTATCTTGGCATCCAGCAAAATCAGAGTCCGAATACCCAATGACCTCTAATTTCTCTGATTTTCTGTATGTGAGCATGTAATCTTTTGTTTTCTGAAGATACCTCATAACCCTTTTGACTGCTATCCAATGATCCATACCAGGGTTGCTTAAGTATCTGCCTAACATCCCAACAATGTACGCAATATCCGGACGCGTACATACCTGAGCATACATTAGACTTCCTACAGCCGAAGCATAAGGAATCTTCTGCATTTCCTGAATTTCAAGGTTACCTTTAGGGCACTGATTGAGACTAAACTTGTCTCCTTTAGCAACAGGGGTGTCACCTGGTCTGCAATCTTGCATGCCAAACCTTTTAAGTACCTTATCGATATAGCTCTTTTGTGATAATCCAAGAATACCCCGAGAGCGATCTCGATGTATCTGGATCCCTAATATAAAAGAGGCGTCCCCAAGATCTTTCATCTCAAAATTCTTTGATAGAAATCTCTTGGTTTCGTGCAACATGCCTATATCATTAGTGGCAAGCAAGATGTCATCCACATACAGAACCAGAAAAATATACTTACTCCCACTGAACTTGTGATATACACAGTCATCAACAATGTTCATCTCAAAACCGAACGAGATAACTATTTGTTGAAACTTATGATACCATTGACGAGGAGCTTGCTTGAGTCCATAGATGGATTTCCTTAATTTGCAGACCATATTCTTTGGGTCTCCCGACACAAAGTTTTCTGGTTGCACCATATAGATCATCTCATCAATGTCTCCATTGAGAAATGCAGTCTTAACATCCATCTGATGTAACTCAAGATCATAATGAGCAACAAGTGCCATGATTATTCTGAAAGAGTCTTTCGATGAAACCGGAGAGAAAGTCTCTGTATAATCAATGCCTTCCTTTTGAGTATAGCCTTTAGCCACAAGACGTGCCTTATACCTCTCCACATTACCGTTTGCATCCCGCTTGGTTTTAAAAATCCATTTACAACCAATTGGTTTTGCACCTTCTGGTAATGGGACAAGTTCCCAAACCTTATTGTCTTGCATAGACTTGTACTCTTCATTCATGGCATCAATCCACTGTTGAGAGTTAGAACTTTTCATGGCCTGAGAGAAGTTGATTGGATCATCTTCTAACATTCCACTACTTTCCTCATGTTCTTGGAGAAATACAATATAATCATCCGGAATAGCATTTCTCCTTTCTCTCGTGGATCTCCTTAATGGCACTGGTTCTTGAGGTTGTTGAGTTTGTTCTTCTGGAACAGGGAGTTGTTCAACATTATCATCTTGAGGTTCCGGATTTACTTCTTGAGCAACAACAGGTATAGGAACCTGAATATTGTCAAAAGTAACTGTATGGATTGGATCTGAAGCCAATTCCTCCTCAAAACTAATGTCTCTAACCTTATTTCTCCCCCCAAACTCAACATCCTCAAAGAATGTTGCTGTTCCCGTCTCAAAAATGTTCCTTATAGTGGGATCATAAAACTTAAAGCCCCTAGAGCGTTCAGAGTATCCAATAAAGTAGCTGCTAACTGTTTTGGAGTCCAATTTCTTTTCATTTGGCCTATAAGGCCTTGCCTCAGCTGGACATCCCCAAATATGTAAATGCTTTAAACTGGGCTTTCGACCAGTCCAAAGCTCATAAGGTGTTTTAGCAACTGCTTTACTTGGTACTCTATTCAGAATGTAAGCTGCTGTCTTAAGTGCTTCTCCCCAGAGTGACTCTGGTAAAGAAGAATGAGCAATCATACTTCTTACCATATCCTTAAGAGTCCTGTTTCGTCTTTCAGCTACACCATTCATGCTAGGTGAACCCGGCATGGTGTACTGTGGGACGATACCGTATTCCTCTAGGTATCTAGCAAATGGTCCTGGACGTTGTTCACCTGAACCATCATATCTACCGTAGTACTCACCACCACGATCAGATCTGACGGTTTTAATTCTTCTGTTGAGTTGATTCTCAACTTCAGCTTTATAGGCTTTGAACATGTCCAGAGACTCAGATTTTTCATGAATAAGATATAGGTGCCCATAACGTGAGTAATCGTCTATGAATGATATAAAATATTGTTGACCATTCCAGGATTCCGTAGGGAATGGCCCACAAATATCCGTATGTATCAATTCTAAGACATCCGAAGATCTGTTGGCACCTAATCTTTTCACTTTGGTCTGTTTTCCCTTGATACATTCAACACATACGTCGAAGTCCGAAAAATCAAGGGAATCCAAAATGCCATCAGACACAAGACGCTCAATTCTACCTTTTGAGATATGACCTAAGCGCTTATGCCATAATGTCGCCGAATTTTCCTTATTTAATTTACGCTTAGTACCACGTGATTCCACATGCAAGGATTCATTGTAAGAAGCAATTGTATCAAGCAAATATAGGTTGTCATAAATACTCAAGTAACCGGTTCCCACAACATTTGAATTAAAAGATAAACTGAATTGACTGTTTCCAAATGAACAAGAATAACCTGATTTGTCCAATACAGAAACAGAAACCAAATTCCGTCTAAAAGACGGTACTACAAAAGTATCTTTTAAATCCAAATAATAACCAGTTCCTAACAACAACCTAAAGTGCCCAATTGCTTCCACATCTACCGATTGTCCGTCGCCCACAAAGATGTGTCTTTCAACATCACTTGGCTTTCGGTAGCTCAGGCAACCCTGCATAGAAACACTTATGTGAGTAGTAGCACCAGAGTCTAACCACCAAGTGTTTCTAGGTACTGAAGCTAAATTAACCTCAGAACAGACCAAAGCAAGGAACGTACCCTTATTATCACGCCAGGCGTGATATTTTGTACAGTCCTTCTTTACATGTCCAGGCTTCTTACAGAAGAAACAACCCTGATTATCCTTATGTTGTTTCTTCTCAACTGGACCCTTAGCAGCTTCCTTATCATTCTTCCTTTTCTTGCCCTTATCCTTAGAGGCATAGGCCAAATGAGCACTTTCTGTCTTATCTTGCTTCAACCTGTCTTCTTCTTGCACACAGTATGAAATGAGCTCATTTAGAGTCCATTTCTCCTTTTGACAGTTATAACTGACCTTAAATTGGTTAAACTGTGCAGGAAGAGACAACAAAACCAGATGCACTAATAACTCGTCACAAAGATCGAGTTTAAGTGCCTTAAGCTTTGAAGCAATATGAGACATTTCCATAATGTACTCCCTGATATTTCCTTTGCCCTTATACTTCATTGAAATCAAGCGAGCTAAAAGCGTGCTTGTTTCTACCTTATCGTTTTTCGCAAAACGCTTCTCAATTTCGGCAAGGAAATCTTTAGCCTTAGTAATCCCTTCGGATTCTATGCCCCTGAAGGCTTCCGGAACGCCGCGCTTAATGATCATAAGACTCATGCGATTTGAACGCTCCCACTTCTCATGCTCCTTCTTTGCATCAGGAGTGCTATCCGCATTGAGAGGTTGGGGTTGTTCAGTTCTTAATGCATAGTCAAGATCCATGCAGCCAAGAACAATTAATATGTTCTCTTTCCAAACCTTGAAGTTTGTCCCATTTAGCATGGGAATTGAGTTGATGTTAGCAGAAATTGTTGCAGCAGATGCATTAGCTGAAATAAAACAAAAGAATGCTCACATCAATAACCATAATCAATAAAATTCAAATAATGACAATCCCCATCCAAGATACCGGCACAACATTAATATCAAGTCTTTGGACAGTAATATTAACTTGTAAGTGATACCTTGTTGCAATGATCAAACATTGACAATAACTCATGTCAAATAATGAAACTATCTTTGGATCGATTCATTATTCACATGTAAACCTTATAATTGTCACACGCTTATCATCGCAGATGTGTATACAGTCTAAATAAATATTAACCTTCCTTTGGGCCGATTAAATATTAACACGAAAGCATACACACAAACATCTCACATTCCTCATGAACAATCTACACAAGAGAGGTTACTTTGGCAACTTCTTGTTTCAATTAATCAATTGGAGTGAGAGACAACCTTAATACCTTAGTGTCATAATATTTGAATTAAATAATTGATTAAAAACCGAATTAGATTTAAATTAAAAAATTTAAATCAACTGAATTTCCAAAAACTTAATTGGGGTCTCACAGCTTAATTAGGGCCCATAACTTAATTGAATAAATTAAGTATACCAAAGTGGACCCATGAAAAGCCGAGGCTTAACCATAATGAACACGAAGTTCCCTTAACTTCGAACGCGAGGTTCGACTGTATTGAGTACGAGACTCACTTAAGCACGAACGCGAGGTTCGTCTGAAAATGAACGAACGCGAGGTTCATTTGATAAAAGAACGCGAGGTTCAACTTGGGAACGAACGCGAGGTTCAACTTGGGAACGAACGCGAGGTTCAACTTGGGAACGAACGCGAGGTTCAACTTGGGAACGAACGCGAGGTTCAACTTGGGAACGAACGCGAGGTTCAACTTGGGAACGAACGCGAGGTTCAACTTGGGAACGAACGCGAGGTTCAACTTGGGAACGAACGCGAGGTTCAACTTGGGAACGAACGCGAGGTTCAACTTGGGAACGAACGCGAGGTTCAACTTGGGAACGAACGCGAGGTTCAACTTGGGAACGAACGCGAGGTTCGTTTGATAAAAGAACGCGAGGTTCAACTTGGGAACGAACGCGAGGTTCGTTTAAAAAATGAACCCGAGGTTCGACTGAAGTACGAACGCGAGGTTCGTCTGAAGTACGAACGCGAGGTTCGTCTGAAGTTCGAACGCGAGGCTCGACTAAAGCACGAACGCGAGGTTCGTCTGAAAAGCTCGAACGCGAGGCTCGACTGAAGTACGAACGCGAGGTTCGTCTGAAGTTCGAACGCGAGGCTCGACTAAAGCACGAACACGAGGTTCGTCTGAAGCTCGAATGCGAGGCTCGACTGAAGCACGAACGCGAGGTTCGTCAAAATTGAGCTTGACGCTCACCTGAGTTGAACGCGAGGTTCACTTTAGAACGAACGCGAGGTTCGTTAAAATTGAGTTTGACGCTCACCTGAGTTGAACGCGAGGTTCACTTTAGAACGAACGCGAGGTTCGACTTAGAACTGAGCGACGCTCACCTGAGTTGAACGCGAGGTTCACCTTAGAACGAACGCGAGGTTCGTTGAGCGCGAAGCTCGATTAAAATTGAACGAACGCGAGGTTCGTTTGAGGTAACCACCTCCTTAATTTTCGCCATGAACCCTTAGGGTTTCAAACTGAAACCGCCGCCGACAAACCCAAAAATCTTTGATTTTTATTTTCAAAACAGATCCAGAATTGGAAAAAAGTAAAGAAAAAAATCAAAGAAAAATCCAAAAAATTCTAAAAAGTTACTGCTCACCGACGATTTTTCAGTCACTGTTCATCCGAAAAACGTTTCGTTACTGTTCATCCGAACAAAAAAAAAAATTTGCTGTTCATCCGAAAATTTTCGTTACTGTTCATCCGAACAAAAAATTGAATCTTTAACCAGAGATTTAAGATCAAAAAACCCAATAAAACTTAAATCCCTAAGAATTAATCAAGGTGGCTCTGATACCACTTGTTGGATCTAAACCAAAACTTGAGATCTAAAACCATATAGCCATGATTAATTCAAAGAGATTAATAAAAATCTAAAAAGAGCGGAAGCTTATACCTGAATCCATAGATTGATCTTGATTTTGGGTTTTGGATCTTCTAACCTTAGGGTTCTCTCTAAAACCGAATTTCTCTAGCTAGATGGGGGTGTAGAGAATTAGAGAATGTAACCCTAGGTTAGGGACCATAACCCCTTATTTATAGATGTTGTACTTTTGTAATTTAGCCCCTCAATAAATCACAATTACAACTTGGTATCTGCACATATAACCCCATGATTATATTTAAATACCCATTAACCCAACTTAATTGATCACTTTAGTGGGTTATCCTGAAAGATAGCAATACACATTGATTAATCATATGTGCCCACAAATAGATTTATTAGATTAAATCCAACATTATGAAGCCATATATTATTAACCTGGATTAAAACCACTGCTTAGAAATTTAACTCATAAACAAAGGCATCAAGGTATATTGACTGCTTGACTCTATCAAGTGAAAAATGAGTAAATGAAGACGTCAGAGAATGTCGACTCTATCAAGTAAAAAATGTGTAAATAAAAACATCAAATAATGTTGACTCTATCAAGTAAAAAAATGTCACTTTAATAAGCAAGAAAAACATCAAGTGCAAATTATACGCTAGGTCAATACCAAATAGCTGATCCAATCACTAATTAGATCATCAGAAAATTTAATTTCTGCAATTAAAAGTTCTAATCGGAATTGGCAACATAGAGATGAATTGCACATAAAATCTACAGATCAACTTATGATCTCACAAATAATCATAAAAGAAAACCTTATCATAAATGCAACAACCACTGGTACCAAAAAATAGAGAATCTTTTCACTCTAATAAAAATTTTAGGCTATGATATTGAATATGACATGAATTCGCAATAGTAAGTCTCATATGAATAATGTTGTACATTCTGAACATCTACTTTTTAGCATGCAGTAGAAGAAACCCATACCACTCCAGCCTTAACAGTGATAACATGCGGGGTAAATCCAGTACCTGCTGACCCTGCAAATAATTCTCTAAGAATTGCCTTAACAGTGATAACATGCGGGGTAAATCCAGTACCTGCTGACCCTGCAAATAATTCTCTAAGAATTTTAAGACATAATTAAAATGCAAAATCATTAAAAAAACACACCAGCCAATCAAGCCAAAAATCCAATGCGACAATAATAATCATCCAACATAAAAGAAATTCAATAACAAGACGTAGTCTAGTTTACATTTTAAGAAGAATCACCTGAACAAAACTAAATCAGTAAAAATATCCATTTGCATCCAATTTCGTCATTAAAAAAGAAAGATTTAAATTAATATCTGACCAACAAATTCAGCAGTACTAAATTATTTAATTTCAAATGCTGGCAAGCAAATGCATGCAAGTGCTTGAATAATAGTTTAGCGAGCGACTTCATACATTTAGCACTTACTGAACAATTTACAAATCTTCAGAAAACTCTATTACCTTTAATGTCTAGATACTTTACATTTAGCACTTACTGAACAATTTACAAATCTTCAGAAAACTCTATTACCTTTAATGTCTAGATACTTTATTACCATAATAACATGATCATGTTACAAATCTTCAGAAAACTCTATTACCTTTAATGTCTAGATACTTTATTACCATAATAACATGATCATGCGCACAGAAGTAATTTTGTTACCCTTCAACTCCTACATGTGTCAGGTTTACCAGAATAATCATAGTCCTCATAACAACAAATATCTCAGTTTCTGAAGGCTATCTCTCCACCACATCACTCATTGAGTGCATGAATAGTTGACCATTAATATTTTAGTTAAAAAAACCTATCTCCTTAACCTTTTTCGCATCATATTTGCTTGGAGTAAGCTTCAGACTCTGCATTTACTCACAACCAGGAAAATACAAATGAAAAAAAAAAAAAACAAAAACAAAAACAAAAAAAGATGGAAAACATTCTCTTTGCTACTTCAAGCATATGACATTTGAGAACAGAAATGTGAGCAAAGATAAGCACTGAAAACTGTAGGCTGTCTAAAAATCATAATAGATAGCTGATCCCCATCAAGCTTCAATGATGGGAGTTACAATCCAACGACTCCTATATCTCGATGATGAAAGTTACAATCAGATGACTTTCATGTCAACAAATGAAAACTGCGAATGGAGGACTTTTCACATAGATCGAGAAGAGTTACAAATCAACGACGCTTCCGACAGCTGATGAAAACTCTATTCAGTGGTCTTCACAATCAACAAAGAGGTTACAAGTCATCTATCCCCTTCTAAACGCGGAATTCATCTTCGTGTTTCAATTCCTGAAACGCAGGCGACCCCCGCGTTTCCAAGCTTCAACAAGCAAAACGCAAGCGACCCCCGTGTTTCCAAGCTTCAACAAGCAAAACGCAAGCGACCCCCGCATGTCCAAGCTTCAACAAGAAAAACACAAGTAGCCCTCACATTTTTTGATATTCGGTCAACATCCAACTCCGCGTCTCAATTCTAAGACGCGGAGTTAGGGTCCTGAACCCCAAATTGGGTGTTTAACTCATTCAAACATGAGTCAAACGGTTTCAGAACCGTTTTTCCTATGATCTGAGGAAATCACGCCCACTTAGGAGCGGATTAAGGGGGCAGTTACAACCCTTTATCCCCCTATTAAACCTCAACAAACTCAACAGAGTAGGAGGTTAGATCTTTTCGGCATAGAAGTTTAGATTTTGGAGATTAGTTCCTTAAGGGGATAAGATCGGATCTTTTATCACCTAAGGGGGGATCTCTTGGATTTTCAGCAACAAGAAGATCTAATTTTGGAGCATCTTTCAATAAAAAACAAATCTACTTGGCTTCTTAACCGATTATTCGGTTTTAACAACTCTTTCCACAGAGTTTTAACTCGTTCTGAGTTCTTAAACTCGTTAAGAGTTATCCATCAAACTTATTACATAAGTTAATTGTTCTCACGAGACCAGACGGTCGGATCGTCAACGGAGAGCAAATTCGACGCAAGCATTCGAAGGAGGCACTCCATCGCTACCGTAAAGAACCCAGAATTAAACAAAGGGGAGAATCCAGATCATTCTTCTCTCTTTTTAATCAGAAAATCCAATTATAATTAAGATCGAGAGAATCCAAGTCAATTTTCTTTCATTTTTTTACTGTAAATTTTCCACCAAACAAAAGATGGCAACTCTGCTGGGGGCTAGCTTCTCTGACGATGAAGTGGTGGCGCAATTCGATGTTCATCTCGCTGGAACGACTGTGGAAACTCTCGTTGTAGGGTTTGATCAAGCCAAGTATAAGGAAGCTCTTTCCTCTGGATCGCTTAGCCCCAAGGCTAGGAGCAACATCCGCAAGATCTCCAAAGAGATCAAAATTGTTGCTAAAATACCAAAGAAAGCCCTCTCCTTTGGCCAAGATTCATCGAATAGCCCCTCCGCTAAAGGAGCGGGCTTAGCCTCTGCTGAACTCGTCCAACGAGTTGAACGTTCCATGTCCGCATCAACACGACATGTCACGGGTCACAAACGATCTATAGAGGAGGCGAGCTCTATAAACGCCAACGACGTTGCCGCAAAGGCTTTGAAATAAGCCAAAAAGAACATCGCTCGAAGACGGAGAAGATCCATACGACGGGAGTATCTTTGAGAAAGCCGATCTCTTGCTCAACGCGAGGATCGTGTTTTTGAGACTCTGCCCGAACACGGCGTTTCCACTCCAGAACGCACACTTCGTGGTAATGAGCCCAATTATGAGCCTCGCATGATACAGCTGAAACGCGACCCTCAGTGGCGCGTTGTTCCTCAAAAACGCCCTTAGGAAGGCGCTGCCAAAGATAAATGCATATCTCAAGAGTGCGTTCAAGTGAAATATGACCCTCAGGGGTCTCTTTCACCAACCAAACGCAACCCTCAGGGGTGCGTTCAACTAAAACATGATCCTCAGGGGTCTGTTTCATCATTTAAATACAGGGCTCGGCCTAATGTTTACAAATCCAAATGCGACCCTCGCGTTTATTCTCAAGAACGTGATGTGGTCCGCTAAGTTCAAAAAGGTCAACATGGGCTTAAAATCCATGTTCAATAAGAATCAGTCTTACCCACTCAAGAGCAGGGGGTTCCATTTCCATCTTCATGCTCGGTGAAAAGTTCTTCTCAAGTGTCTGATTTACATGAATTGTTGTCGAGAAGAAGACCAACACCGCAAGCAGCTCATTCCTGCCAATGTGAGCGGCTTATTTCAGCAGTCCTTTTAGAATACCATTGTTGTGCACCTGAACCTCGCCAATCTGTGTTCGACAGATTGACGGATGTTGCTAGACCTATCAAGTGATGACGTCATTATAAGAAGAAAGTTTCTGAAGCTGAATATCCCAAGGTCACTATCAATGTGATCGGCAGAGGGAAAGCCTCGGCTCCTAATTCTGATGAATTAGAAAGAAGTCACTCTCCCACTGTCCGGGATATCTGTGACGAGTTTGAAGGGATATATCGTCGCACTCACACCCGGACAGGAGCCATCCGCTCGGTTAATTATCAAAAGTTAGCCAAGGGGATTACTTCGGATGACGAACATTCCGCAATTATTGATTCTTAATCATCAAGCTCCATCATGGCACGAGAAGCTCCCGCCTACATGACTGGGGGTCATGACGACTTAGCAAAGAGAGTCGATGAACATCAGGTCATGCTTCAAGCACAGCAAGCGACCCTTCTTCAGATGAAGGATATGTTGGCCCAGCTCCTTGCAGAAAAAGGCCAAAAGCCTGAATCTTCCCGGAGGACCATTCCAAAGGGTAAACAGAAGGTGCACGAAAATTTAGATTGTGAAACTCATAACCTGGAATCATCTTCTGAAAACAAAAAGGAGATGGAAAGAGAGCTACATCCTCAGTCATCTAAAGTAGACAAGTTAGAGACCCGCCTCAACGCAATTGCCAGCAGAAGCGAGCTTTGCGAGGAAGGAGTGATACAGCCTTATCTTGCCGAATGGGATACAACTTCCTATCCGCCGAAATTTAAGGCCCCAACCTTGCAACCGTTTGATGGCACAGGATCGCCAAACCAGCACATCTACTACTTCAAGTCACAGACTGGAGATGTAGTAGCAAACAATGCCATTCTGACCCGTTTGTTCATCGGCACCCTTAAGGGTGTTGCTTTTGAGTGGTTCATGAAGCTGCCTGCTGGATCTATTCAAAAATGGGTAGATCTGAAAAGGCTCTTCTTAGTCAGATTCTTCGAAGATGATACATAAGTGTCTCTTCATAATATGGAGTAAAAGGATTCGAACCTTTGCATGCCGATACCAAAAACCGATGCCTTACCACTTGGCTATACTTCATACTGTCGGTCCCTGGGGAGAGGGGGAAGGGAGAGGCAGGGCTCGAAGAAAAAAAAACTTCTAACATAATCCGACGATCAGATAAACATAAAGAGACAAATTTATCCATGGAAAATGTTTTTTCAACTCCTCTCTGCCGAGCAGTGATTCCACCTTCCAAGCTACTTGCCACCGCCGCCCAAGTGGATGACTTTTCTCTGCGACCTTACCTCTTTAGGAAAGACGCTCGCTACACCCTCTACAAGCAAAAACGCTTTCCCTTTTCTTTCATTCTCATATATGATCCGCTTGCTACCTGACGAGCACGGAGAAAAAGACTTTCTTCGTGATCCGTACGGAAAGGAGTTTGATTTCCAAAGTGCCGGAGCCTAACCCGAACTACTTGACTTTCACAAATCGACTTTCCTAGCTCCCTCACTGAACTGATTCACACAGGTCCAAACCAGCTGAGCTTGCTCATTTTTCCTTTACGAGATCTCGGCTCTTCGGAATGGTTGGAGAGAGCCAGAGCCCCGCCTCCTCTTGGTTGGCGCCGCTCAATAGGAGGAATAGGAGTCGGAGCTAGTTTTGCTATTTCTCACGTAACACTAAGAAGGAAGGGAAGGCTCATCTTTCTGGCTTCTATCTTCCTAAACAGGAGGAGGAGGAAGGGGAAGGGCTTTTGCCGGCACCTTTCCTAAAGAGGTAAGGTCGCAGTACCGATTAAAAAGACTGTTGTAGCTACCGGACGACAAAATGGATTTTGGAATTTATTAACATTCTCCAAAAAGGGTACGGTCAATAATCTTAACGAGTAGAGACTTTCGCAGGAGCATAATCGATTTTCTGGTTAAATACATTACGAGACAGTTGAAAGACGAACTTCTTTCTCCGACCTTGACTCCACGGGAACTTCGGAACTTACATGTAGACTTCAAAAAAAAAAAAAAAGGAACGAAGAACGCCTGCTTGAACGGTAAACGCAAAAGTACACATTATATGACGAGACGCTTACTAGACGCTTGTAGACTGAAAGCCGGGAGATTTTCTCACCGAGAAGGCTTGGTTTGACTTGGGCTTTACCCGAAGAAATGTATGGAATTGGACTTTTTCATTAGGCCCGCCCTTGCCTGGAAAACTACCTCGCTCTTTCCGCGCTGCGAACAAGAAAAAGCTAGATGATTGATTGGGACGGGCGCACCCCAAACTTATGACAGACATCGATCTTCCGAATCTTTTTGAACTTCTAGCCCCTTCCTTTGTTGAACATGTTGATTTATATTTAGGGCCCTCTTTCTTGTGGTCATCAGCCACTTTGCCGCTGGGGGTGCTTGCGTAGTGGGGATGCCCGCCCGTAGGGCTCGGCCTGCTTCCCGCCCGAAAGAACTAAGGAGGTTCGGAGGCATGGAGGAGCTAAAACGTTCACTCCAAGAAGGGGAAAGGTTAGGCTTAAGGTTAGGGCATGCCTGAAACGAAATGGAAGAATGGGGGCTTGAGGTCAAGTGAGAAAGTGATGGTGCTGGTAAATGATTGAAAGAATCTGGCGTATCGGGTCTGAGCCGCCCAGGAATAGGTGTTTACATCTCCGACTCGCCAATAGCATCTGGTGAGAGTTCTTCTCAAAAATCGTATGCCGGTGTGGCACCACTAGATAGGAAGAAGGTAGAACCTATTATGCCAGCTGCAACCGAAGTGAGCCGGGGAGCCGAGTAACGTGCCAGCGCTACTACTTGACTTGAGTGCCAGCACGTAGCTGTGCTTTCAACAAGAATTTCACCATTGGGAGGGTTATCCCGGTTGGACCACCTTTTCTCTTTTGATTTTTCGGCGGTGACCGATAGGTTTTCGCTACTATTTTAGGAGACAGTGGTCAAGCAAGAGCTTGTTCGGTCGCGATACTTCTCGCTCCCACCGGCCGGCTGATAGAAATGGACTGACTACCAGAGATATTCGTGTTACTTCATCTGCACTTGTTTGTACACGAATGCGTGAGTTATACCGAGTACTCAGTAAATTATGACAACTTCAAATCTTCGTTTTCGAGAGGGATGATCAACTCCGCAAATATCGATTGAAACTTGAACCCGTGTATAGGTATGCTTTGTTTTAATCGGCCTTCTGAAGCATAATTGACTGGCAATCCAATCTATGACAAGATATTTTTCTTTTATCTCTTCCACATCATACTCCTTTACTTCTCCCTTATCTTTTAAATAGTCGATGATTCTTTCAAAAACATCGCAGGTGAAAACCACACCTGATTCTAGTCCCGTCTTCCTCCAGAAGGAAATCCCTCTCCCATATATCTTCTAGATATATGTCGAGTCCTAGGTTCACATCTTCGGGATCACGGAGTTGTATTCCCCGACTTGTGAGGACTTCGCACACCATATCTAAGATATTCCCAACCCTTCTCGCCACTAAGCAAAGGAAGGGAGAGTCCATCAAGACTTATGTTGAGAGATTTCGCAGCATGGCGTTACGATGCCCGTCAGGTATGACCCAATCGACTTTGGTTAAAACTTGCAGGTATAACTTACAGACCTAGTTCCTCGCTCAAATGGGGGTAGAGGAATATCACTTCTGGAGACAACTGGTTTTGCAAGGAGAACAAGCCGAAGAAATCGTTGCTCGGGTCAAGGCTGAAGAAGCTACTCAACCAAAACCACAGCAACAGCGCAACCAAAACAACACTCCGCACTCCAAGGGAAAATAGACTTTGGCTGCCAACACCGACACGTGTACACCACCTACAAAGCAAGGCAAAGCACTGAATCAACAAAGAGCGCCCAAGCAATACTCGTTCAAAGAAGAGCATGTGGACACCCTGTTCCAACTACTTCGGTCAACAAAGAGCGCCCAAGCAATACTCGTTCAAAGAAGAGCATGTGGACACCCTGTTCCAACTACTTCGGAAGAACAACAAACTGTAACTCCCTGAGATCAGAAAACCAGATGGAGCAGGGAAGGTGGATGATCCCAATTACTATCGTTATCATAGATTCTTGGGACATCCTACCAGAAAATGCTATGTATTCAAAAACATTTTGCAAAATCTGGTGAATGCTAACGTGCTCACACTGAAGCTCAAACAAAAGATCGTATCCACCAATTTGATAGCGGTCCAATTCGGTGATTTCCCTCCAATAGCAGCTGCAGACGACGTTATCCCCATCCATAAAGGGGAGATGCATATGAAAAATACTGACTTACATAGTCAGAAAAGGTAGGGGGTTGGTACCCCTCACTAACCCATAAGGGGAGATCATGTGGGTCCATTCTGATCTGGTTGAGGATCAACAGTGGACGAACACCTCATCCAAAAAGAAAAGAGGCAAGGCTAAGTCATCCAACATGATTAGCCCCTCTCTTAATGAGAATGATGATCATCTCAAACCTCTCACCGACTCAGAAGAAGAGAGGATTATTCTTGCAGCATACCCAGGAGGCAACCCTGGCACCCGGTCATGAAAAACTTACCTGAAAGACTATGATCAGAATGCTCAAGAAGAAGAAGAACAACACCAAGACGCTGGGGGTTCTGTTCCTCAAAAGACAATCGATAGAGGGAAACAAAAGGAAACCTGGTACAATAAGAATCTTCTTCAAGAAGTTGGGGAATCAAGCGCTCCTTTCCAGTTCAACGTCATGGCGCAATTGGCCAATATACCGGCTAGGATTACTCTATACGAGCTCCTGAGGTTGTCCAAAACCACCAAGGAAGCTCTAATTGAAGCATTAAAGAATACGAAAAGCTTTATCACACAAGTCATTCCAATTCCTGAGGCTTCTGAAGATCAATCTTGCCTGCAATGCCTACAAGCAGCAAGAAGTCTACCATGCATATCATTCACTCAGGAAGATATGTAAGTAAAACACAAGCATGACAGACCTTTTTACTACACATGGTACATTGGGTCCTCGGAAATTAGCCTTGTTCAAGTTGACCCGGGCTCAGCACTCAGCATCATGCCTTACAGGGTCATGCAGGTCTTAGGGATTCCCATGCATCGGTTGAACACCACCCAGACCACTATCTTCGGTTTCAATGCTGACAACACTCGGCCCCTGGGGAAGATTAAGCTTAGGTGTCAAATCGGAGATCTCAAGTCCGAGGTGACATGTTACATCATAGATGCTGACACGTCCTACAATCTATTGTTAGGACGATCATGGATTCACACAAACCATATTGTCCCATCGACCCTACATCAGGTCATAAAGTATGTTAATGATGAGGGGAAAGTTCGAACCCTGATTGCGAAAAAGTACCCTTTCAGAGGGGTGGAAAACTTCCACATAAATTCGGACTTCTACTCAGAATCATAGGAGAAAGAAGATGTTGACAGTGGTAATGAAGCTGACGTCGAGCCAGACTCTGAAGAAGATTGTCCATGGGAGTTGAATTTAAATGTAATGGATCAGATCGAGAATAATAATAATGTACCGAGTGAGGGCGAGTGGTGCATTAATGAAGATTTTATTTTGACGTACTTGTCTGATGTGTCCTCTAAAAATGAACAAATAGAGAATGATCTTAATACATGTACCGACCAATGGCACACATTGTGTGCAGAGGCATCCCTCATATTGCTGATTAAGTCATCCTTCGCTTCAGATGAAGAAGTAGAAGATGCACAGAAGGATTTCTTCAAAGTCCCGTCCAAAAGGACAGGGCAGAAGCCGATCTACTTCGGTAAAGTTAAACCTGGATTACTCAAACAAGGAAGTTCAGAAGAAGATAATGGGATCCCTCAATTCCATTATCAAGAACCCAATTCTATACATCTGATGAAACGAATGGGATAAAACTTTAATGAAAAATAAGGTTTAAACTTCGGGAAAGGAAGGCGAACACCGATTCAAATGTCTTTCACCCCTGAAGGAAAACCTCCGGATTATTATCAAAAGACTGGAAGAGGTGTAGGCTACGTCACAACTCCCTCTATCTCAAAAAATGAAACCAATAACTATCTGTGTCAGGATCATTCATCCGGGACATCATTATGGGAATCTGATGTCAGCGTCGGGCCCTTCTTTAGAAGTTTGACCGTGAACATGGTATCAACTAGTCATCCAGATAAAGACGCAGGGGGTGACGAAGAGTTAATCGAATCAACCAATGATCCCTAGATCAAACGCTTTAACATCTTGTGGGATATGCGCTTCGGATAGCGCGAACCACCTACTAAAGATGAAGTGATCCAGGTCAACATGGGAGATGAGTCCGACCCTAAGCCTATCGTCATAAGTGAAAGCTTATCACCATCTGAGAAAGAGGACCTTATATCTCTCATCCGAGAATATATAAATGTCTTCACTTGGAATTATGAGGATATGCCTGGCCTTGACCCAAAAGTAGCCATGCATCGTCTCAATATTGATCTGGACGCAAAACCCGTTAAACAACAACAACGCCGGTTTCGTCCAGATATCATGGAAGTAATTGAGTCAGAAGTTAAAAAGCTTGTAGACTCAGGCTTTGTCAGAGAGGAACATCACCCGGACTGGGTAGCCAACATTGTCCCAGTTCCCAAGAAGAACGGTAAGGTCCGGATATGCATCGACTTTCATGACCTTAAGGCAGCTTGTCCAAAAGACGAGTTTCCTCTTCCCATCACTGATGTCATGATTGACAATACCTACGGATATGAAAGGATGTCTTTCATGGACGGATTCTCTGGATATAATCAAATCAAGATGTATCCTGAAGATGAAAAGCATACTACGTTCAGAACACTGTTGGGGGTATATTGCTACACAGTGATATCATTTGGCTTGAAAAATGCTGGTGTAACTTATCAACGTGCAATGAACACCATCTTCCATGAACATCTGCGTAAGAAGATTAAATGCTACGTTGATGATATAGCAGTGAAAAGACAACACAAAGGTGATCATCTTACAGACCTGAAGACAATGTTCGATATCATGCAGGCACATCAGCTGAAGATGAATCCGACAAAATCATTCCTTGGAGTATCGAGCGGAAAATTCTAAGGATTTATAGTTACATTTAAAGGAATTTCTCTTGATCCAGAGAAAGTTCATGCTATCCAAGACATGCCGTCTCCGAAGAATCTCAAAGAACTCAGAGGTTTGCATGGCAGATTGGCTTACATCCGGAGATTCATATCTAATCTCTCGGGACGATGCCAACCTTTTTCTAAGCTCATGAAGAAGGGAGTATTGTTCATTTGGGATAGAGACTGCCAAAGAGCATTTGAGAAGATTAAGAGATATCTCACCCAACCGCCGGTTCTTGTGGCCCTAATATCAGGAAAACCATTCTTGTTATATGTGAGAACCATGGACCATTCTCTTGGAGCTTTATTAGCCTAGAACAATGACCAAGGATAGGAGCAGGCAATTTACTACCTAAGTAGGACCATGATGGGAGCCGAACACCGGTATAATCCGGTTGAAAAAGAATGTCTCGCTTTGGTATTCACCATCCAAAAGATGCGACATTACCTGGTTGGACAAAAATCCATGTCATCTTTAAGGTAAATCCTTTGAGAGTCCTGATGATGAAACCGTCCTTCCTAAATTTCTAGCTAGCAAAATAGGCAATCCTTCTATCATAATACGACATGCAATTTATGCCCCAGAAGGCTGTTAAAGGCCAAGCGTTGGCAGACTTCTTAGCCGATTACTCGGTACCAGGAACGTCTAAGTTGTATGAAGAGTTGCCCGATGAGGTTGCTGAAGCTTGCATAACTCAAGAAGTTAAGCAGGTGTGGAAATTATTCTTTGACGGTGCATCTAGAGCAAACCCTCATGGAGCAATTACCGCTAGAGTAGGAGTCGTATTCATTTCTCCAAACGATCACGTGATCCCAAGAGGATTTTTCCTGATTGAGCCATGCACCAACAATGTAGCTGAGTATAATGCTCTGCTATTAGGAATGCAATTTGCAGAAGAGCTCAACATTCGACATCTCGAGGCTTGCGGTGACTCTCAGCTCATCGTAAATCAAGTCCGAGGAGAATACGAAGTGCATCATGAGCATCTGATCCCGTACTATCTCGTTGTGTTAAATCAAGCAAAAAAGTTCGAAGGTTTCTTTATTGGATATATTCCACGAGCTCAGAATACTTATGCAGATGCTTTAGCCTCGTTGGCAACTTCATTGGCATTGCCAACAGGGGCTGAAACAATGATTCCGGTTACGGGACACGATCTATACTATTCCAAACTTTCTATAGAGGAAAGTTCAGACAAGACAACAGCAGGAGAAGTCTGCACAACCTCCATGGAGCTTGAATTCAGGGATTGGAGGTTCCCGTATATTGATTATGTTTTATATGAGATTTTGCCCGATAATTCTAAAGAAGCGGCCGCTATCAAACGAAAGGCCCTCCGATTCTATTACGACACGGTTTTCCAAATATTATATCGTAAATCACATGATGGAGTTTTGCTTTGATGCTTTTCTCGAAAGGAAGCAAAGGAGGCTCTCAAGGAGGCTCACGACGAAATGTGTGGAGCCCATCAACACGGGGCTAAGTTGGGAGATCGCCTCTGACGAATTGGCTATTATTGACCAAAAATATTCTCAGACGCAATTGACTACGCTAAACGTTGTCATGCATGTCAAATTCATGGTGACTTTATCCATCAAGCGCCAGGGAACTTACATCCTACATCTGCGTCTTGGCCGTTCGAAATGTGGGGTATGGATATTGTGGGACCAATCTCTCCTCCGACTTTTAAAGGACACCGGTTCATTTTGGATATAACCGATTACTTCTCCAAATGGGCGGAGGCAATACCGCTGAAAGAAGTCAAGACTTCGAATATGATTAAATTCATTAAACATCACGTCATCTACCATTTTGGAGTCCCGAGACGAATAGTTCACGACAACGGGACATAATTTGTTAGCTTTAGATTTTAGAGATTTTGTGATAAGTTTAGAATCTAAAGCGTTGCCTCTACGACATATTATCCGCCAGCAAATGGCCTTGCAGAAGCTTTTAAGAAGACCATTGTGAAGCTTCTTAAAAAGTTTGTTTCAAAGAGCCGACGTGATTAGGATAAAAGACTCGGTGAATATCTATGGGCCTACCGCACAACGGTGAGGACCCCCATAAAAGTTACGCTATTCTCTTTGGTATACGGCTACGAAGCTGTGCTACCGTTAGAAATTTAGATTTCTTCCCTGAGAGTCGCTATTGCAACCGGAATGACAGAGGAAGAGAAACATCAACTATGCCTTCAGGAACTTGAAGCCTTAGACGACAAGCGACTTCAAGCTCAACAACAGATCGAGTTGTATCAATCCCGAATTTCTAAAGCCTACAACAAAAAGGTTAAAGAATGAATTTTCAAGAAAAGTGATTTGGTCTTAGCCGTCAGACGACTCATGGTGATGACACACAAAACCAAAGGGAAGTTCAATCCTAAATGGGAATGACCCTTCATAATAGAATCAGTTTATTCGAATGGAGCTTATCGCCTCATCGATTAAAAAGGAGACATGCTCATGATGCCAATTAACGGGAAGTTCCTTAAGAGATACTTCCTGTAAGTCATGTAGCCCCCTCTTTCTTTCTCAAACTCCAGTCAAGTCAGGCTGGGGGTTGCCAATTCAGAGTGTATTGTGGGAATAAATGTTTAATTCCCCTGTTTTGTATGTCGTCATGTTAACACTACACCTCTGACGGTTGAAATTTTCTAGAATTATTCTAAGTGGTAATAAAGAGAATTTCAAGTTCATGCTAAGTTAACACTACGCTTACGACATTTGTATTACTTTTCATTGTCCCGAATTAGAATTCAACAAAAGAGATGATGAAAGACAAAATGATATCATTTTCATTCAATATTGTTAATTTGATACAAAGTGACGATAATCGAAATGAAAATGACACAAAATTATTCCCCAGCCAAAAACAGTATAAAATTTAAGCATCAAGATTCATCAGCTTAAAGGACTTCAGCCTGCACTTGAATGCAGAAAGTTTCTCTTCGTGAGCAGCCCAGACTCGTTCTTCAATCTCCTTTCCGAGTTCTGCTTCAGCAGAGGCTGCAACAGCAATTTCTCTTCGATTTCCTTCAGATGCGTGAAGTGTGCTACAAAAATCCTTAAAAATGTTGTCGCTTTGAAGCTGAAGCCCTTTTCTAACATCCGCATATTGAGCCAATTGGGCTTTCTTCTGGGCTAACTCGGCCTCTAATCGATCAATGGCTTCTTCAGTAACACGAATATCAGAAACAACACTATTTATATCAGTATACACCTGAGTATGCTGCTCCTTTAAGATCATTATGCGAGCCTTTTTATCAGATAAATCCTTGCGAAGGATCTCTTGATGATGTATCTTCGAGATTGTAGCTAAGGAGAGAGCCTGCTCCACTTCAGATTTCAGATTGGTGCACGTAGCTTCGTAAAAACCACCAACTCTACTTCCAAGAGGATGACACTCTCCTTACAATGTTCGGTCCATGACACATCACCTTTATCCCTGATTTTATCTAAATAGTTAGTCAAGATGGGTTCAAAATGTTTAAAGGAAGCACCCCCAAGACTGACGACATCAATAGTCATCTGTATCCGGTATTCTAATTCCTCGATTAGTTTCCTCAGAGCTCTCAAACGTGGAGGAGGAGCAGTTGGATAGATCAGACCCGTATACTCATTACGAGTAGATGGAGGAACAACCTCGGAAGGATGGTCTTCATGTATACCCTGATCCTGGATGAGAGGAGGAGAAGCGGACTCTAAACCCTTAATGGCCAATATCTCGTCGGCTCCCACCTCCTCAGGAATAGAAGGGATCGATCGAAGCATTTCGTCCTCCCTATCAGCCAAGTGCGCAACAGGTGCAGATTTCATCGCGTCCCCCATCAACTTGGCCCTCTTAGTGTTTTTGGTGACAACGAGTTTTCTCTTACAAATTCTCCTATCATATTCGCCTTCCTCTTCAGCAGTAAGTGCCTTTTTCCCTGATGATCTTAAAGAGCGAGGTTCAAAAGTGAGCACTTCCTCAGGAACTTCCTCAGCCGCCTTGTCTTCAGGAGGGTCAGCAATTAACGACCCCTCTTCAGTCCCCATAGGAACCTCTTCTTTAGTGGGGTCAATGGTAGGTGACTCCTTTTGGGCTTCGACAGCTCTGACCGCTCCTCATTCACAGGATAGATACTCTTCTATTCCCGGTAAACGAGTCTTGATGGAACCTCTTCTTGATTTGTATAATTCCCGAATCTCGCTTATACATGAAGTGTAGATATCGTATTCCGGGATTTGAGAAGCCTCATTAAACCAGTCGCGGAAGTCCGCAATGGTGGAACAACCTTGCGGTGAGTTGGGTAAGGTAAAGTGCGCATGAGTCCCTCCGGCAGAGAAGAAGTACCACGCGCGGACCCCTTCGTACAAGTTCCCAACCTGAGCCAATGCCGGGTTAGGATTGCCAACATAAAGCTGATCATATCCAAATTGTCTGGCGAATCAAGAAGGTATGTAAGGTTCAATGATGCACTTCTCCCTCAAGCGATAGACCAGATAGCCCAACTTGATCATGAGAAGCCATCTGAAGGTTCCTTCTTCCAAAGAGGACGAGCCTTCGAAAAGCACATCTGTAAAGCTCATACCCTCTTTATCAGCTCCATCAAAGTTAAGATCGTAGCAGAAGACTCCATACTTATCTTCCTGAGAAAAAAGTAGTCGAGCTGTGACTATATAGGCATTAGTCCATGTGGCCGACTCCAGTCTCTGTACAAAGGGAATATAAGCGTCATCGTCTTCAGATACCCCCGTCATCAATGAAGGGCAATGTAACACGAACCAGGCCACCAAGTATGTATACGGCACTGGTACACATGGTTAAGTAGTTTTCCCAGCTTTCCTCCTAGTAGCCTTAATTCTTCGGGCACCGACAAGTTCAGAGGTCAACATCCTTAAGCCACTCTGTACGCAGCCTACCATAGTAGTGAGGAGGCTCACAGGGCTCCCATGAGCTAATAAGACAGTTGACTAATATCGCCTCGACTAGTTTTGATGGTACTACACATCGCTTCAACCAGATCATGAAGAAGCCAGCGAGGAGAGCAACGTCAGAAATAGGAATTGTGGCCTGGTAGTGAAAACTTTCAAATTTGACTCAAACCCATATTCTATGTGCTCAGTCTTGTAAGCAGCGTTAGAAGCCTTAATTCGGGCCTTAGCACCTTTAAGAGAAATGGCAGCCAGTCGGGTCACGGTCTTATCTTTCTGACCTAAGTTTTGAAAGAGATAGTCCGCCCATACAGTATGCATAAGACCCCCTCCGCGCATCCCAACAACCTGAGCACATATGTAGAAGTGGCACATCAGCTCCCAAAAGATAGCATAAACTTCTGGGTGTGCCACTCTTAAAATGGAGAGCTCTTTAGTAGTGGGGATGAATTCTTCATAGGGCATCCGACCCAATGGCAGCCCCGATATCGCTTGCATCTCATGGAGAGCAAAGCCTAACTCTCCTACAGGTGTGAAGAATGTGCAGCTGTCCGGGTTGTATCTCTCTAACATGGTGAAGAAATTAGGATAGCTTTGAATAATCCCACGCCGAGTAGCTAACACCGGGATCGTGAGACCCGATTGAGCGAGTGGTTCCTTAAGCTCCTCAAGAACAAAATCCACCATCCGGGTCCACCAACCTCCTTCTCCAGAACAAACCCATCCTGGGGATCTGAACATCTACGTAGGGAATTCACCCTGAGCCGCGATGAACTGGCGAATGAAGACATTCGCTGGAAGTGGTGCTTCTCGAGCATGATCCTTTTTCTCAAATAGGCCGGGTCTCAAGCCCTTGAGTTGTCCCCCAATTTGTGTGCAAGCTTGTCGACTAAATCCAAGCGATACATTTTCTTTCTCCTTAACTATATCAAAAGTCAAACCTCGGCAATAACTCACATTCAAGAAGTAGGAGAGTGGATACATCCTCTTCATATTTGGGAGAAAGAGGAAGCGGTTATTGTGAGTTCCTTCTGGGAAAAGAGATACTTCAGACTCTGATGATCTGTGAATAACTCAAACTGCACTCCATACAAGTAGTGTCTCCATGACTTCAAAGCAAATACCACTGCCGCCAACTCCAAGTCATGAGTGGGATAGTTCTGCTCATGCACCCTCAACTGCCGTGAGATATAAGCTACTACCCTCTGAGTCTGCATCAATACCCCCCCTAAGCCGGCCGCTGGCACTCTCTTCATCGGCTCCATCAAAATTAGGAGCGCAACAAAAAATTCTGTAAGTATCTTCTTGAGACAAAAGCAGTCAAGCCCTGACTATATAGGTATTAGTCCATGTGGCCGACTCCAACCTCTGCACAAAGGGAATATAAACGTCATCGTCTTCAGATACCCCCATCATCAACGAAGGGCTATGTAGCACGAACCAGGCTACCAAGTACATATACGATACTGGTACACGTGGTTGGGGAGTTTTCCTAGCTTTCCTCCCAGTAGCCTTAATTCCCTGGGCACCGACAAGTTCAGAGGTCAACATCCGTCAGCCACTATGCACGCAGCCCACCATAGCAGTGAGGAGGTTCACTGACCTCCCATGATCTAATAAAATATCTGGGTATACAACCTTAGCTAATACCACCTCGACCGGCTTCGATGGTACTACACACCGCTTCAACCAGATCATGAGGAAGCTAGCAAGAAGAGCCATGTTAGAAATAGGAGTTGTGGCCTGATAGTGAAAACTACCAAATTTGACACCAGCCTCAAACTCGTCTTCCATGTACTCAGTCTTGTAAGCAGCGTTAGAAGCCTTAATGCGGGCTTTAACACCTTTAAGAGAAATCGCAGCCAGTCGGGTCACGGCTTCATCTTTCTGACCTAAGTTTTGAAAGAGGTTGTCCGCCCATGCAGTATGCATAATACCTCCTCTACGCATCCCGACAACTTGAGCACATATGTGGAAGTGGCACATCAGCTCTCAAAAAGTCGCATAAACTTCTGGGTGTGCCACTCTTAAAATGGAGAGCTCTTTAGTAGTGGGGATGAATTCTTCATAGGGCATCCGACCCAATGGCAGCCCCGATATCGCTTGCATCTCATGGAGAGCAAAGCCTAACTCTCCTACAGGTGTGAAGAATGTGCAGCTGTCCGGGTTGTATCTCTCTAACATGGTGAAGAAATTAGGATAGCTTTGAATAATCCCACGCCGAGTAGCTAACACCGGGATCGTGAGACCCGATTGAGCGAGTGGTTCCTTAAGCTCCTCAAGAACAAAATCCACCATCCGGGTCCACCAACCTCCTTCTCCAGAACAAACCCATCCTGGGGATCTGAACATCTACGTAGGGAATTCACCCTGAGCCGCGATGAACTGGCGAATGAAGACATTCGCTGGAAGTGGTGCTTCTCGAGCATGATCCTTTTTCTCAAATAGGCCGGGTCTCAAGCCCTTGAGTTGTCCCCCAATTTGTGTGCAAGCTTGTCGACTAAATCCAAGCGATACATTTTCTTTCTCCTTAACTATATCAAAAGTCAAACCTCGGCAATAACTCACATTCAAGAAGTAGGAGAGTGGATACATCCTCTTCATATTTGGGAGAAAGAGGAAGCGGTTATTGACTCTCCTTAGTAGCTTTGAATCTTCTGCATGTATAAGACGGTCATCAGCTGCTATGTGATCTCCAAAAATGAACGCCGGTTTAGGGAATTGATCATGGCCGGTAGGAGTCTCCAAGTCTAAGTCAGTAATCAAAGCTCTGAGAGTAGAGCATCGTGGGAATCTGAGCATGCTCGTTCTCTCCGAGTCAGGGAAAGTGCACAACGGAATTCTGCTGCGAATGCTAAAAACTTTATTCGTGTCAGGGCCGACAATATACCCAAAATGATGCTCTTGCGAAAGCGGCACATTCGGAAAGAACACTGCAAAGTCAAAAGCAAAGATTAGCAGCTGAAGCAAGTTGTTGACATAAATCTAAAAGAAGAAACTAGACACACAGAGGAAGGCCCACGAGTCAAATCTTAAACACAAGGGTCAGCCTCGTGTTGTAAATCCCAAACGTGGGAGTCGAGACACGCGTTATGAAGCTCAAACACGAAGGCCAAAACCCACGTTTAGAATTCAAAATGCTGGGGTCAACACCGCGTTTCACAATGAACACAGAGTCCTAACTCTGTGTTTTCATTAAACAGAAACGAGTCATCTTCCTTGTTGTCAAGAACCCATCTAGGGTTTTCAGAAAACTTGTCAAGACAAGTTATTATGATCACCACCTATCACGACAGGGAAGCCCATGCGATGGTGACGACGGTGATGATGTTCCCGTAGAAACAAGAACATCGCCGGCGTCCCCAGCTGACGGGCATTTCAGAAGTCGCTCCAGCGACCTTCTTGGAGCCAGAGCTCATCCTTCGTGGTGCCATTGATGCAATCAGTCAGAGAAGATACTGTTGGTCGAAGAGGACGAAGTTCATCAGGACTCTTGTCGAAAGCAAACAAGAACTATCGTTCTTGGAACTAAGACAAAAATAGAAAGAGTCAAATGACTCTTGACGTGACCACACTGGTCTATTTATAACAACCGTCAAGCTGTTAAAGTGGTACAGGATTCTAGGAGAGAATCCCAACCATTTTTCGAAACATAATCTTTAACGCTTTTAGATAAAGTCAGTTAAGACTTTAACCTCAACGCAAAGTTCACCTCCGCGTTCAAATTCCCAAATGCTAGGCCTAGACCGGCGTTATGAGGGTTCTTAACTTCGCGTTTCGAATCTCAAACGCAAAGGTCACCTTTGCGATGCAATTTTTCCAAACGAAGGATCCATCCTTGTCTTTTAAAATATGACACTTAGTCTCTAAGGTCATGAATCCTTTTAACAGAGTGTTAATCAAACCTCTGAATCTCTTCAACAAGATCTAAGTCATTTTCAGTTGACAAATCTTTCGTCAGATTAACACTACACTTCTGACAATCATCATTCCCGCAGAGTTGGCATTTAGCCTGCATTTGTCCTAATGCAATGACAATTCTGTTAAAACCAACTTATCGATTCTCATCAATAGAATGATAAGTCTCCAAAATCATTCAAATCATGATTAATTTACTAACTCTTTTTAGCAGAGTAGTAAATAACCAATTTATCAACTCCCTTTAGCGGAATGATAAAATTCTTAAAATCTTGTTCAAATCACAATTATCACAATTCATCGGTTCGATGATAAATCATTTAGTAATCCTCTCCAGCGAGACGCTGAAATATCCTCCCCACAGATGTCACGTTAAAATCACACCTCTAATAAAATCTACTTATTGACTCTCCTCAATAGAACGATAAGTCTTCAAAATTCCTCCGATCACAATATCTCTCCTGTCACGTTAAAATCACACCTCTGACAAAATCCACTTATCGATTCTCGTCAATAGAGTGATAAGTCTTTAAAATTGCCCCGATCGTAATCTCTCAGCTGTCATGTTAAAATTACACTTCTGACAAAATTCACTTATCGACTCTCCCCAATAGAGCGATAAGTCCTCAAAATTACTCTGATCGTAATATCTCTCCTGTCACGTTAAAATTACACCTCTGAAAAAATTCACTTATCGACTCTCCTCAATAGAGCGATAAGTCCTCAAAATTACTCCGATCGTAATATCTCTCCTGTCACGTTTAAATTATACCTCTGACAAAATTCACTTATCGACTCTCCCCAATAGAGAGATAAGTCCTCAAAATTACCCCGATCGTAATATCTTTCGTGTCATGTTAAAATCACACCTCTAACAAAATCCACTTATCGACTCTCCCCAATAGAGCGATAAGTCCACAAAATTACCCCAATCACAATGTTTTTCCTGTTACGTTAACATCATACCTCTAACAGTTTAACCCCCCCTATTTGAACCTTTTTATTCCTCTACATAAGAAGTGTTCTCATAAAATCCCTAGCGGATTAAACTCTTTCCAGAATTATCCCTAGTGGTAATAAGGACAATTTTTAAATTTCACTCTATGAGAAAATTCACGCCAAGTTAATGCTACACCTCTGACACTTACAGACTTCTTTCAGTGTTTAAAGCAAAAGTATAACACAGGAAGAATTCTACTGGTCAGTCCTAGGAGAATGACAAGTATTCATCCATAGCAGAATAAAATTTTCTGGAATTATCCTAAGTGATAATAAAGAGAATTTTCTAAATCAAGGCTATTGTGGAAATCTATGTTAAGTTAAAATAACACCTCTGGCATTCCTTGTAATTTCCTTGTTTCAGATCAAAATATGATATATGCAAGAAATAATGAGAAACCAATATCACTTTTTATTCAGAAGCCAAAAGAAAATGATACAAAGCAGAGCTGTTCTTATGAAAAAGAATAATACAAGGTCAAATCAAAAGAAGCAAGTCGAGCTTTGGCATCGGAGAGTTTTTCCTCATGGTTGGTTCGTACAATAGCTTCAGCCTTCCTCCGTAGCTCGTCCTTAGTGGGTGCTACTACAGCAGCTACCTCCTTCTTTGCTCTTTCAAGAGCCTAAGCTTCTTTATAATAACTCAAAAGGGTGTCCGCATTTTTGGCACTAAGTATATTAACAACGACTTCTTCATGATGATGATGATGTTATACCTGGGAAGTCATGCCAACACTCTATGAGTTGCTCCAGTTATCAAACTGATGAGTTGTACTATAGAGCTGGAGGTATGGATAAGTCTCGGAAGAGAAACACCAAAGATACGGATTCTCACTGTCCGTGTGCCAACATAATCAAGGCGGTGCGGTCAGAATGCTGCTGCACTAAAGCCCCAAGGAGAGTTTCGGTGTTCGAGAGAATTTCCACCGGAACGTCCGAGACCAAGCCAAGGCGTTTCCGTAGGAAGAAGCCTGTCCGCCAAGAGGACGAATTCCTAGAAGTGTCTGCTAATATGACCGGCAGAGGCAAATCGACACGACCCTCTAGCTCAGATCAACTTGCCGAAGCGTCCCAGCGCATGACTCGATTGCGGTCAGGGATCAATAGGCGAAAGAATTACCAAAGGATGCAAAAGGGACTTCCTTCGGAAGAAGAGGCGTCAGATGATGGTTCAGACTCCTACTCGGCTATAGCATCCGATGACACGGCGTCTAGTGCGGGACAGCCTTACGAATCACTTATGATCAGCGCCGAACAAATGAACAAGATGCTTGAAGATGCCCTAGCTAGGCAGAAGGAAGCCTTCAAGTTCGAGATGGAGCAATAGCTTCAGCCTTCCTCCGTAGCTCGTCCTTAGTGGGTGCTACTACAGCAGCTACCTCCTTCTTTGCTCTTTCAAGAGCCTAAGCTTCTTTATAATAACTCAAAAGGGTGTCCGCATTTTTGGCACTAAGTATATTAACAACGACTTCTTCACGAGATAGCTGAGCCTTCAATCTCTGTACTTCCGCCTCAGCTTCAACAAGTTTTGTACGAATAAGGTCCATAGAAGCAGTGGAGAGCTCTATTCTTTTTGTCTCAGACTGCTCTGCTCTTGCAAGTTTGTAACTTGAAGCTCTTTCTCAGCCAGACCCCGCTCAATTGCCTCACGGCGAGCCACTTCCTCAACTTGGAAGTCAGCAAAAGTAGACACAATCTGTGTCTAAATGTCTACATGACTGAGGGCCTCTAAGTGTTTGAGTTGTGCTTCTAGGTGAGAAATGGCTTCCGAACAACGTTCAAAGCATTGGGCATTGCCCACACTTTTAAC
Organism: Asparagus officinalis; assembly: GCF_001876935.1. Taxonomy (NCBI): domain Eukaryota; kingdom Viridiplantae; phylum Streptophyta; class Magnoliopsida; order Asparagales; family Asparagaceae; genus Asparagus; species Asparagus officinalis. Next base: position 127,536,653 of record NC_033797.1, on the reverse strand, counting down.
TCCATTTAAACCTACTTCTAAGAGAGACTTAAAGGAATCAAAGCGGCCTCGACCTTCAATCACCTTCTTTGCAAGACTGTTCAAATAACCCAGGGAGATATAGAGGAAGTCAGAAGCATCTGTCGGGCTAGAAATAGCAATTGAGGACGGCTCAACAACCCTAGAAGTGGACGTATCAAAATGCAGACTAACAAGTGACCTGGGTGTAGAAGTCGCGGAAGCAAAAGAAACGTCCAAGTGGAAAGGACTTGAGGTCAAGGCCATCATTGCCCTCGCCTGAGATGTGCTTGGTACGGCCCATATTGGTGTAAGCAAGATCTTTATCAATGCTACCAACGAAGCAGTTGCCATGGATGAGCCAGGCAAAGGTTGCTCTTGTAAAGGAGTTGACACCTGCACGAGCTGCTGTTCCGAAGGAGGAGTTACGGTGGTAGTCTCGGGAGTAGGTGAACCAACACGTAAAAATGGTCGGACGTAGAAGGAATGTGCAGAGGAATTCAAAATAGACCAGGCTTACCGATGATATAAAAAGGAAGATAAGCAGATGCCTTATCGGACGGGACCTTGGGAGCATCATCAAAAGAAGTGATGTCATCCATAGAATCATGCTCTTCTTCCTCCCCGTCATCACCTGGCATGTTGCCAACTTCAGCATCCTCATTATCTCTATCTCCATCAGCTGCATCACCAGTCGAGGAGGCTTTATAATCCACTTCCTCTTCGTCATCACGTATAGCTGAAGACTCAGGAAGACTTATACCGACAGCTAATTTAGTCATAAGTCCCGTTGTCGGACTAAGACTTGAACCGGCAGCCTGTGGCATTAGTACTGAAGGAGGAGGGGATAGATTCTCTTCAAGACTCTTGGGTTCTAATGCAGGAGCTTTAGGAGGGCCTACTACCAGAATAGATTCTGCATCTGTAGCCATTAATTCACCCTCTTCGTCCTCAAGAGGATGATAAGAAGAAGCCTCGCTCGACAGGGCCGGACCACTTGAACGAAGCCCAGCTCTATGTGGTAGGCCCGCAACTAAAGGTTCATGTTGTTCTTCTTCTTCTGCAGCTCTGAGAGCATCAGCCATCAATTTCGGCTTCTGTTAGCCTTTAGCAGGAGGAGATTCAACCATCAATTTTCGGCGAGCCCGCTTATCATATTGGCCAGTTTCATCTGCTGTAAGAGCCCTCTTTCTAGTAGCCATTGTTACAGGAGTATCAACCGTGCGAGGTTCTTTCACTGGAATAGGCTCAGCCGGTTGCTCCTCTTCTTATCCAGTAGGTGGGTCCTCAAAAGACAAGTACTCGTCAATCCCTCTCAGTCGAAATGTCTTAGACCCCCTCCTTAAAGCATACATACGTCTGATTTCCTTCAGACAAGATGTATTCAAGTTGTAGCCAGAGATCTGAGAAGCAACAGAATACCAATTACAGAAACCCATGGAGGTGTAGGAGTTGGGCGTCTTATGTGGGAGCTTGAAGATAGCCTTAGTGCAACCAGCCACCGAATAGTACCAGGCCCTTGCCCTTCATACAGATTGCCTACAATCGCCAGTTAAGGTCGAGCATTCCTGACGTATAGCTGGTCATACCCAAATTGTCGAGCAAACCTATATGGTTGATAAGGCTCAATGAAGCACTTGTTACCCTGCTTGAAGATCAAGTAGCCCGACCTGATGTAGAGCAGCCAACGGAAAATACCCCATTTAGTTGAGTGAATCCGTTAGGACCTGCCACATCCTGGAACGTCGCTCCGTACACCCCTCCTTCAAAACCAGGAAAGTAATGAAAAATGTGATAATTGGTGTCTCGCGACAAGATCTGGCGAATTCTAACCATGTAAGTCCCCTCCCACTTTGCAGATTCCAGTCGTTTTACGAGTGGGATGAATGAATCACCTTGAGGAGAAGCCACACTCATCAATGAGGGGCAGTGGGAAACGTACCAAGCCATCAAATAAGTATAAGGCAGCGACACCCGAGGATTTGGAGTTTTTAAAGTCTTGCCTTCGCCAGACTCCACCTCCGTAACATTAACAAAATCCAGTGCTAATTCGCGCAACCCGTTATGTAGGAAGCACGCCATGATAGAAAGAAGGTTTAGTGGCCTCCCATGCGCCAAGAGAACGGCCGAGTAAATCACTTCAGCAACAAGAGCATCGATTGGCCTGGTGGGGATGACGCATCGTTTCAGCCACAACATCAGAAATCCCGCCAGAAGCGCCATGTCTGAAATGAGGATCTGAGCTTGATAGTGAAAACTCTCAAACTCTGTGTAAGCGGGAAAAATGTCCTCTTTGGCCTCATTCGTATAATAGGAGGTAGCAGCATCGATTCGGGCCTGAATCTCCTCTAATGTGTTTACAGGCAATCTGGTCACCGGAGCTCCCTTATCGGTCAAGTTCTGGAACAAGTACTATGCCCAAGATACTTGTTTTATGCCACTTCCTCGAGCCCCCGTCTCCTGCATATAAATGTGAAAGTGACACATAACTTCCCAGAGAGTGGAATAAACTTCAGGGCTGGTTTTCCACAAAATTTTAAGTTCTGTTGATCCCGGAACAAATTCTTCATATGGTAAATCCCCGAGAAGAAGGCCGGAGATGCCATGCATCTTGTGAAGAGCGAAGCCTAACTCCTCCACCTGAGTGAAGAAGATACAGGTCTCGTGATTGTATTTCTCCAATATAGAGAAGAAGTGATAGTGGCTCTAGATGATCCCGAATTTCATAGCCCGCACAGGAATCTTCAGCCCAGCCTGAGTGAGGGGTGTCTCCAACTCCTCCAAAATGAAATTGGTCATTCGGGCCTACCATCCTGTCACTAGAGTGTGAACCCAACCAGGAGATCTAAATCCTTATGCGGGAAATTCTCCCTTCTTCGCCATAAATCTTTTAACGAAGGTACTCACTGGACTAGCCACTTCGCCGACTGGGTATTCTTTGGCGAACAAACTTGGTCGCAAGGCTGTCACCTGTCGGTTATAACCAACTGTGTGAACTCCTTGGAAAGTCAAGGTTCCAAGGGCAATTCTATCCTGCTCCTTGACAAGGTCCCAATCCATGCGCCTTGGAATAAAAGCACACTAGAAGTATGATATCGGGTACATCCTCTCCATGTTAGGCAAGAAGAGGTGACGATCCCCAACTTTCCTTAGCCACTTGTAATCCCCATCATAAGCCACACCCATTTCAAAATTAACAAAATCCCTGAAGAGGAATGCTGGTTTGACGAGCGGTTTACGACTTAGACTCTCAAATTTGGCGTCTGTGACCAATGTTCTAAGAGTTTCAAAAGAAGCCTGAAGAATCACTTCAACACGGTCCTTCTCAGTAAGACGGAACACAGGGAGTTCTTGGCGTAGATTGAACATCATATTCTTATCAACGCCACCTTCGTGACCGAAATGATGGCGAAAAGGGAGAGGCTCATTGGTGTGACGCACTACAAAAGCAAAGAGAATAAATCAGTCAAAGTAAAAAGCTAAAACAAATGCGGAGGTCGAACTCTACATCAGCAAAATAAAACACGAAGACCGAACCCTGCGTCAGAAAAAAATCAAAAACAGAGATGCAACTTCACGTTGGTGAAAATTTTAAGTGCGGAGGTCGGAACCCCCGTGCCTCAAATTTCAAACGACGGAGTCCTAACCCCGCGTTACATTATTTAAATGAGTCTCCTCGTTTGTTTCAAAGATCAGAACTCGCTGCAGCAAGTTTAGCGACCACGAAGGTCATACTCACCACCGATCAAAGGGAACTGGGGCGGCGACAAACCCGCCTGAGCCACAGCACTGCTGGCCAGTGCAGACAGTGACGAGCCCTGAGCTGCGGTGACGATGGGCTTAAAGGACCGAGAGACAGTCTTCTTCCTGGGCGCCATGGAGTTTGGTAGATGGGGAAGATGAACAGTATTCGCCGAAGACAAAAACAAAAATTTTCATTAAAAAATTCAGAAGAGTCGAATGACTCTTGATTTGACCCCCAGCGGTCTATTTATAGACAGCAGTGGGCTGTCAAATCGGGATAGGACTCTAGGCTACAATCCCGCCCAAACGCGATTTTGACGTTCGAGTTGGTTGAGCTTCCAAACACGAGACTCACCCACGCGTTCTAATTCTCAAGCGCAGAGTTCACCCACACGTTTTGACCACAACAAAAACAACATCTCGACAACAGAGGCTACGACACAGCTTCAAATAAATAAAGAGAGGCTGACGTTAGCCATCAAGGTGATCAAAGCCGAGAAGAAACTGGTGTATGACAAGCAGTTATGCAGCCTCTTGGATAAGTACAAATAGGTTACAGTCAACGATGCTAAAACCGTCAAGCTCGATCCATCGCACATAGCTCATTCTCCTAAGTGGCTTAACATTCACACTAATAAGATTAATGAAGCCAGAAGCCGCACACGGCTCATTCTTCTAAATGGCTTAACATTCCCACTAAGATTAATGAAGCTAAAAGCTGTGTGTCGAGTGTTTATCAATGCCTATAAGAATTCTCTGGATAAAAGAATACACCTCATCGCAGATTGAGTGGAGTATCTGAAGGATCCAGACGAAATCCGGAGAATACACCTCATCGCAGATTGAGTGGAGTATCTGAAGGATCCAGACGAAATCTGGAGAATACACCTCATCGCGGATTGAGTGGAGTATCTCAAGGACCTAGACAAATTCGTTGTTATCATCATTCTTATTTGGTTCATCAGTAATGACTTGGGCTTTAGCTTGTTTGGCTAGGTTTATTGTCATCAAGATGCAAAAGTTACCTTGTTTGGTTTAAGGAAGCAGAATTGCGACACTCCGACAACCAGGTTTGCGATGTCTTCGAATCAGACGAAGCAAACAATCAATCAATCAAATTTCAGGATCCAAAGTATTCCGAAAATTCGTCCCAGTCAATCGCGAACTTTCGAAAACTTTGGAGGGTGTTCTGTAGGCTGTCTAAAAATCACAATAGATAGCTGATCCCCATCAAGCTTCAATGATGGGAGTTACAATCCAACAACTCCTATATCTCGATGATAAAAGTTACAATCAGATGACTTTCATGTCAACAAATGAAAACTACAAATGGAGGACTTTTCACATAGATCGAGAAGAGTTACAAATCAACGACGCTTCCGATAGCTGATGAAAACTCTATTCAGTGGTCTTCACAATCAACAAAGAGGTTACAAGTCATCTAGCCCTTTTTAAACGCGGAATTCATCTTCGTGTTTCAATTCTTGAAACACAGGAGACCCCCACTGTAGGCTGTCTAAAAATCACAACAGATAGCTTATCCCCATCAAATATCAACAATGGTGGTTACAATTCGACGACTTCCAGAAGGCTACAATTTGAAGACTTTCATATAGATTGATGAATGTTACAAATCAACGACCTTCACGACAATCGATGAAAGCTCTGATCAATGGTCTTTACAACCAATAATGAGACTTGCAATCTAACGACTCTCATATTTCAGAGAGCTAAAGCGATGATTATTAAACAATGATCGTCGTGACGCTCTGATGGAAGAGATTACAAGCCAACGATCTCTTCAATCCAAGACGCAGGACTCATCCCTGCATCCCAGAGGTGAAGCACAGGTGGCCTCATTCCAGAGTCAAAGCTATACAAATGTAGCTTCCATTCGCTACCAAACGTAGCTCCTAAATGCTGCAAAACGTAGCTTCCATTCGCTGCCAAACACAGCTCCTAAATGCTACAAAACACAGCTTCTAACCGTTGCCAAACGCAGCATCTAACTGCTACCAACACAGCTTCTAACTGCTGCCAATGCAGGTTCTATCTGTTGCCCAATGCAACTTGTAAACACTGTGTTCAAATACAGATTTAATTCCAGAATGCAGGACCTGTGTTTGACTCGTTCAAACACGAGTTGAACGGTTCCAGAAACCGTTTTCTTTTGACTCGTTCAAACACGAGTTGAACGGTTCCAGAAACCGTTTTCTCCCCATGATCTGAGGGATTTTCGCCCCCACTTAGGAGCGGATTAAGGAGGCGGTTACACCCCATTCAGCCCCACTTAGGAGCGGATTAAGAAGGTGGTTACACCCCATTCAGCCCTACTTAGAAGCGGATTAAGGAGGCGGTTACACCCCTTAATCCCATATAAATAACTAAAAAAATAGTTTAATTAGGGGCGGGTCAGCTTTTTGGCTTGGGCAGATCAAGAGAGATCTTTGGATCCTTGAGCATTTTCAGATCTAGAGATCAGCAAAGGGTATTCCTCGACAACAGGAGCTATCTTCGTGCTTGGCTTGTCTAACTAATTACGGTTAAGATCAATCAACTCTTTTACAAGAATTTAAACTCGCTCTGAGTTATCAATTCGTTCAGAGTTTCAAACTTACCACATAAGTCCTCCACAGCCTTAAATCGTAAGGAGAAGACCACGTTCCAGTGAATCAAGATGTTCGGATCGTCAACGGAGAGCAAACTCGGCGCAGGCATTCGAGGAAGGCACTCCATCGCCACCGTGAAGAACCCAGAATTAAACAAAGGGGAGAATTCAGATTAATTCTCCTCTCTTTTGTAATCTGAAAATCTAAATTGTAATCGAGATCGAGAGAATACAAATCAAATTTCTTTCATTCTTGTTACTACAAAATTTCCACCAAACACCCGCGTTTCCAAGCTTCAACAAGCAAAACGCAAGTGACCCCCGTGTTTCCAATCTTCAACAAGTAAAATGCAAGCGACCCCCGTGTGTCCAAGCTTCAACAAGAAAAACGCAAGCGGCCCTCACGTTTTTTGATATCCGGTCAACACCCAACTCCGCGTCTCAATCCTAAGATGCGGAGTTAGGGTCCTGAACGTCAAATTGGACGTTTGACTCATTCAAACATGAGTCGAACGATTTCAGATAATTAGTATATTTCAGATAATTTTAAAAGCTAAATCAGTCAAAAGACTCAAAATTGATAATAGTCTCAATAATTAGTATATTTCAGATAATTTTAAAAGCTAAATCAGTCAAAAGACTCAAAATTGATAATAGTCTCACACTTTATTTATTTCTTTAACTAAAACTAAGCTAAATCAGTCAAAAGACTCAAAATTGATAATAGTCTCACACTTTATTTATTTCTTTAACTAAAACTAGTCAGCTTTATTTTGTAGTATATTTTAGATAATGATTAACTTGAGAACAAGACACTGAAATAAACAAGAAACAACGCCATAGCACAAAACTAAAGAGATTTCTAAAACTAAATTATTACCTCAAGTACTTGTTTGCCTCTGAAACTTAATTGTCCATCATGTATTTCATGCTTAAGGAGATTTTCAAGATCAATATAACTCTCCCAAGCTTTTAAAGACCCTGTAATAGCAAAGGAAAAATACCAATACAGCAAATCATTTCCTATGCAAGCTAATAATAGCATATGAATGAACTAACATTTAATACTGTCAACTCACCATCTGGTTTTGAAGATATCATCTCTGAACTAGAAAATCCAATGATGTTTGCAACACTAACTCTACCCTGAAACATGAACAAAACTTATCAAACATATAAATCTAAAATTTAATTTGTTTCTTCTTCAAATCCGCCAAAGCATCCTCCAGCATCCTGTGATAATTTGTATACCCACAAACCACAGAAGATCCTCTCGGGCCCATCCCATGTTCTTCTGAATCCTACAATTAATCAAACCTAAATTGTGAGCTTAAAGTCTAATCAGCCCCTAAATTTCACCCTACGTTAAGAAGTCTAATCGCGAAGGAGGCGGTGGAGGAGGAGGCGGAGGAACGACAACCCCGATGAAGACCAGCAGTAGGAGGAGGTATGTTGGCGAAGACTAGCAGAACGAGCAAGACGAGGATGTGATGCAATCGTTGGAGGCGGAGGAGGAGGAGGCGGAGGAGCGTGCAAGAGCACCGACGAAGATGAGGGAGGCAGAGGGGGTGCGATGGCCCGCGGCGGAGATGAGGGAGCCCCAGCAAAGATGAGGCGGAGGAGCGAGAGTCCTGGAGGACGAGGAGGTGCCTTGGCCGGCGGCCGCGGTCGGAGTTCGACGGGTCAGATGAGGGATTTTCAACGTGGTTGGATGAGGGGTTAAGGATTTTAGAGGGTGCGGTCTTGAAATTTTTGGGGATGAATTTTTCGTGCTGGGATGAAATTTTTGGGAGGAACAGAGAAAAAAGACTTAATTTTTTAAAAGAACTAAGCAAAACTTCCAAATAGGTTTAACTGTTTGGGCGAATGTATCCCAAATGGTTGTAACCGTTTGGTTCAACCATTTGGGATTTTTTAATAGCCCAAACCGTTTTAACCTTTTAGGTTTATTATCCCAAATGGTTAGAACCATTTGGGATTTTTTGACTTGCCCAAACGGTTGCAATGGCCGTTTGGACAGTACTGTTTTCTGCTAGTGTTCATAAACTTTCATTTGATTATAGTGAAAATGATGAAGAAGGGGCGGGTAAGGACGTAGCCTCAATTTGAGCTGAACCTCGGTAAATCTTATGTGTACAATCTCTCTATTTCTCTTTGTATTTCTCTGTTTTTTCTCTTCTATTTTTGTTCTCATCTCATCACAAAGATAGGAAAGGTCTAGTTGTACTGTTTATTTCCCAACAGTGGTATCAGAGTAAGGTTGCTAATCTTCTTGTGTTGAGATGGAGACTCCTGTCGGCAACGTTCGCATGATCAGTTTGAATGACCATAATTGGATGATATGGAAGGCAAACATGATGGATCTTCTATATTGCAAGGACCTCTATGCGCCAGTTGAAGGTGAATCCTCTAAGCTAGAGTTCATGACGACGGATGATTGGAAGAAGCTTGACCGGAAAACCATCTGCACCATTCGGCAATGGTTGGATGACATTGTATTCCACCATGTGTCAAATGAGACTTCAGCGAACAGCTTATGGAAGAAACTTGAAGAATTCTACGAAAGAAAGACCGTCGGCAACAAAGCTTTCTTGATTCGGAAGCTTGTCAATCTCATGTTTAAGGAAGGTGATTCTATATCTGAACATTTGAATAAAATTCAAAGTATTGTAAATCAACTTACAACTATGAAGATGGTGTTGAAAGATGAGCTCTAAGCCCTTCTTTTGCTTAGCTCGTTACCAGATAGTTAGGAGACACTGGTGGTGTCTCTTAGCAACTCTGCACCTGATGGAGTTGTATCTATGAACCAAGTTACAAGTAGCCTCTTGAATGAAGAAATATGAAGAAAATCATCTGGATCCTCCCATTCTCATGCTATTGTTACCGAGAACAGAGGGAGGAGCAATGATCGATAGCCTCAGAATCGAGACAAGTCAAGAGGAAAATCAAAGGCTAGAAAGGACATTAGTTGCTATCACTACGGGAAGAATGGACACATAAAACGGGAATACCGCAAGCTCAAGTGAGAACAAAAGGAAGAAAAGACCAATGTAAAACAAGAAATGAATGAAAGTGCAGCTGTCGTCAGTGACAATGAAATTGTGCTTTTCTCGGCTTGTGAAGAAGACTGTGCAAATCTCACTTGCCAAGACTCAGAATGAGTGATTGATTCTGGTGCCTCCTATCATGCTACTCCTAGGAAAGACTACTTCACTTCGCTTCATGAAGGTAATCTTGGAATGATAAAAATGGGTAACAAAAACTCTTCTCAAATTCTTGGCATTGAAAATATTTGTGTTACTACTAACATTGGAACAAAGATGGCTCTAAAATATGTTAGATTTGTGCCCGATCTTCATCTCAATCTTCTCTCCACCGGCAAGCTTGATGAAGAAGGATACACGAGCAGCTTTGGTAAAGGATGTTGGAAGCTTACCAAAGGATCACTTGTATTACCGAGAGGAAAGAAGTGTTGCACACTCTATAAGACTCAGTTTCACTCAGAGAATGATGAACTTGGAATAATAGAAGGTACCTCTATGGATTTGTGGCATAAGCGGCTTGGCCACATGAGCGAGAAAGGTCTACAAACTCTCGCAAGGTAACAACTACTTCCATCCATGTAAGGTACAACACTATCCCACTATGATCGCTGCTTGATTGGGAAACAACACCGGGTAGCTTTTGTTAAAAAATATAACAAAAAGAAAACTGACATATTGGACTTAGTCTATTCGGATGTATGAGGACCCATAAATAAAAAAACTTTTAGTGGTGCCTCATACTTTGTGACCTTCATAGATGATGCATCTAGAAAAGTGTGGATGTATGTCATAAAAACTAAAGATCAAGTCTTTGAAGTTTTCAAAGATTTTCATACCAAAGTTGAAAGAGAAACCTGAAAGCTCTTGAAGTGTATTCACACTGATAATGGTAGTAAGTATACTTCAAGGATGTTTGAAGACTATTGTTCTTTTTATGGCATTAGACACTGTTGGGTGTAAAATTTGATTTTTCCGAAATGGGGACTTCATTTGTATTAATAAGAATAGCTTATTACAAACTAATGAATCAAAGTTATAATAAAAATGGGGGGAATGCCCTCCTTGTTTAATGTGGGGTCCTTGGTAGCGATAGGATGCCTCCTTCAGTGCTGGAACCGAGTTTGCTTCCCTTGGACGATCCGAGTGAAGTTGCAGGCAAGCTTTAGTTTGTAGTAGAAGCTCGTGTTAATCAAGTTCGAGTTCCTGAGCTTAAAGACTATCAAGACCGAAAGCTGGAAGAAGATGCTACAATGCAAGAGCAATGCAAAGAGCAGATCACTAATTCAACTGAAAAGTGAACCAACCAACCAAAAGCGAACCCCTTTTACGTAGTCAGGAGGGGCTCCTAAATAGTGAAGAGACAACATGGTCACTCTCTTGAATCATGGGATGTGACCATGTACTGTTGAGAGATGCCATGCTTCTCACTCGTACTGTGGGCGGCTACTTGATGGGTGCGGAGTACTGTACTCCCTCCTCATCCGTGGAAAATGGGAAGGCCCATCCTTGTACGTGATAGCATAGTCGCCTAGTGTTTTGGCAAGCTTGGTGAGTTTGTAATCGAACTGCTGATTGCCTGGACGTATAGGTGAGTTGGATTCGTGCTGGCAAACTTGGCGCTTGAGTGGACTTGAGTCGTACTAATGAGTTAAGCATGTAGGCAGAATTGAGCTCTTGACGGTGGGCTCGATAATTAAAATGAGCTTGCTTGGCTCTTCTGCATGAAGGCGTACCCATACTAGCTGTTTTTAGGTCTTCCGTCATCAAGATAATTTTTATAGCCTACAAGACCCCCTTCAAAGTTTTTAGACCTAAACCCGGTCGTGTGTGGTCTGGAACACTTTGAACAAAGAGGCTCACTGTTAATTGGTGGGCATGTGCACCCTAGATGATTTGGTTTGTTTTGTGCAAGCTTAGGTGATAGGCGAACTCAAACAATAAGCGAACAGAGTCAGACCGGCGGGCTCAAGCAACAGGCGAGCTTGAACAGCTGGCGAGCTTAATCAACATGCGAGCTTCACATGTCGACAGGCGAACAGAGTTATGTAGGCGAGCTTGAGTGACAGGTGAGCTCAAGAGATGGGCGATGTTTGCTCTCACAGGCGAGGTTTGAAGTAGTGGTGGGCGAGCCACGTGTTCGCGGGTGGAGCGTTGCTCTTGCCAGCTAGGGTAGCATGGGCACGTTAAGTCACATTAAATACGATTTGACAAGGTAACCTCGTTTTCACGCGTCTTGTTTAGTGACGAATCGTAGCCATTGATTTCAAAAACCATCTTTTGAGTTCAGCCGTTGGATCAGCCATGAACCGCCTCTTGGTTTGGGTTTTGGATTTGATCCGCCCGGTCTGCTCCCTATTTCGACAGTTCGTCTATAACCATCGAACTCGAACTATCGAGAGCGATTTGAGACGTCGGTTCTGATCGTGGCAACGCCTCTCAACCATTGATGTTTTGCCTTTAAATAGGCTTCGTCTCCTTCCTTTGAAGACTACTGTGCTTAGCAATTTTTGCTCGCTCGAATCCTTCAGAGAGAAAGAACTCGACTTTCATCAGACTTTTCTCGTCTCTCTCTCAACACCAACATGGCACCAAAATTCAAGAAGTACGTTATGAGGGGAAAGGGTCCAAGCTACTCTTCAGGTAGCATCACCACCGGTGTCGCCGCCAGCGCCTCCGGAACATACTTGGGTAAGTCTCGGGGGCTGTGGGATGACCTCGTGTTGATGAACGAAGCAGAACTGAGAAGATGAGCAATGTTTGCTCATCTTCCATAGCGAGCTTTGCCATTTCAGGCGATGTTCTGCGATTTCAAGTGAATTTGGCCCTTGACAGGAGAGTTTAGCCTTTTGTCAGGTAAATTTAGCCTTTACCAGGCGAGCTCAACCTTTGTCAGGTGAATTCAGTTTTTATCAGGTAGGTTCAGCCTTTATGAGGTAGGTTCAGCCTTTGTCAGGTGAACCTGGAACTTGTCAGGCGAAGTTGAATTTGTCGGGCGAGGTTCGCGCTTTTTAGCTAGAATTTTCTAATTCTCTTTGCTTTGTTTTGTAGCCGCGTTTTCTGATGAGGCCCTCCCGAAGGGCATTGCCATCGGCCTTACTAGTAGCACGGGCTATGTAGCCCCCTCCTAATTTCTGTTTCTCGACCCAGTGCCTGTGTTTGTCGCTGACAAGTCTATCGAATTGGTGAAGGTGTCCGACGGGCATCACTTTACGTTGCGCGAGTTGACCACTGATGCAACGCTGAAGAATACAGCTATGAGTGAGCTTAAAAAGCCCTAATTCTTGTTTGGTGATGCAGTGGTTGACCCTTCGGCTCTATTGCTTGGAGAGAGCAGTTGGCTCTGAGTCATGGGTGGGGTCCACTACTACATTCCTAGCATCCCGAGAGGGTTCTCAATTGTTGAGCTGTGCTCGCTCTCGGCTCCAAGAACGATGAATTGGGATCTGACCCCTATTCAGGATGGGGTGATTTGCGGGGTCGTTACCGATTCCATAGCTGGATATAGGGACAATAGCTCCTACGAGCGTGTGACTGTCTGCATCCAGGTCTGTTGCAGAATGAGTTACACGTGGGGGAGACGACTGCGGTGGTGGAGACCTTCCGTAACCGCTTTTTCCAAGCTGGGGGATAATTCCCCCTAAAGGATTTTAGGGCTCCGGGGTGGATTCATTCTGCATCTGGCAGCAACACCTGGTGGTCTAAGAACACCGAGTACATCATGGCGTAGAATTCTGATCTTGAAGGGTCTAGGTTGTATGTGGCTATCAGGGCCACCGAACATGGCCTAAAGATCAATGCTCTCCAGTTCTAAAGTATCCTGGAATTGTACTGTCCGAATAGCGGCACGTTCTTCACATCCAACGGTGAGTTGGGCATGACACTCCATGAGATGCACGACGTATCTGGGTTGCCGTTGGGAGAATTCCCTTATGAGGAGTACGTGCCGGGTCAGGATGAGATTGACTACATCTCGGCCAAGTTCCCTCAGGTGGTGGAGACCCTATGGGAGCTACTCGGCCACTACCACATATGCCTAAATACCCTAGGAGCAGTGGATCATAAGGGTAAGAAGAAGAGGGTTGGATCAGCCATAAGAATTATGCTGACTACCTGTTCCCGCACAATGATGTTAAGGGGAGGCCCATCCTGCCGTTGGGCAAGTGCGACCAGGCCGAGGTGGAGAGGAGGATATCTGAAGGCGTGGCTACAAAAATCCTTGAGTATGATGAGGGTGGGTTCAAGGTAGGTTTGATCTTCGAGTCATTCCACCATCATGCCAAGTCCCCGATATCATCAAAGACTTTGCTCATAGTGTACCACATGTTATGGTTGAAGAGGTGTGTGGTCCCTTACCATTCTTTCGAGGCGATCCCAGTGGAGGTCATCTACCCAGCGGTTCACTTGGCTTATGGGCGATCATATGCGTTGGTTCCGGTGACAGTGGCATGCATCTAGAGGGGGCTCCGCATACTAACGACCCAGTTCTATCGGGTGTCGTATGTCAACGAAGGGGACATTAAAGTCGCCAAGACTCCTAACCCTCGAGTCGGGTTGTCGTACACCTATCTGATGGCATGGTTCATCTATCACTACGAATGTTAGATGAGCGCACCGACGGCTTTTTAAGAAGAAGGGTTCATCCCGTTCGTCCAACACCTGGAGAAGTGAACTTGGAAGTGTAAGGACATCTCCGATATGAGGAAAACATTGACCGATTTTAGCCATTATAATTTCCACTGGTTCTTCCCTTATTTCACCGGTGGAGGATACGGTGAGGCCCTTCGAGACATAGTGACGATGGACCAATACACTACCCTTTCTCATGACGCCTTCATATGGCTGGTTAACATCCGGCCAAGGTACCATGTCCTACGGACATGCTCCATGTGTTATCTGATGCCGTACATTCCCTGTAGGTTAGCCTGTCAATTTAGGTATGACCAGTTGTATATAGGGAACATTAACACTTATTTGCATTACAAAGGAGGATTAGTGGATGGCGCACGGGGGTGGTTTTGCTTGGAAGTGTAAGGACATCTCCGATATGAGGAAAACATTGACCGATTTTAGCCATTATAATTTCCACTGGTTCTTCCCTTATTTCACCGGTGGAGGATACGGTGAGGCCCTTCGAGACATAGTGACGATGGACCAATACACTACCCTTTCTCATGACGCCTTCATATGGCTGGTTAACATCCGGCCAAGGTACCATGTCCTACGGACATGCTCCATGTGTTATCTGATGCCGTACATTCCCTGTAGGTTAGCCTGTCAATTTAGGTATGACCAGTTGTATATAGGGAACATTAACACTTATTTGCATTACAAAGGAGGATTAGTGGATGGTGCACGAGGGTGGTTTTGGACCTACACAGGATGCACCAACACGTGCTTCGAGCTGCCAGTCAGGGATCACGACCTTCATCATACACTTACGTATTTTCGGTGGTACCGGGGTGCTAGCACGAATCGTGAGGGCTTCCAACTCTAGAGCTCTTGTTTGGCAATGCAAGGGCACCGCTCGAGGGAAGCTCCCCGTGCATCGAGGCGGAGAGGTCGTCCGGTTGCTGAGGAGTTGTTTAAAGATGTTCCCGCTGAAGACACTAAAGACCTTTTTGTAGGTTTAGGTGAATTCGGGACATTTGATGCTCGGGCCCCACCTCCTTTCACTCAGTTAGAACCTACCAGTGAGCAAGGGGTGTTTGATGAGATGGCCCAGGTGGGGGTGCGCCTAGAGTAGGTCCAGGAAGTGGTAGGTGGGCGCATAGGGATGCCCTCTTTTGCTCCTAGACGCTTGTTTCCTTCTAAGCAATAGTGGGAGACCGAGGCTAGCAACTCAGGAGGGGAGGCAACCAAGAAAGTCCATCACGAAGAGGCAGCGAAGACCACTAAAATGGTGGAGGGCCAAGTAACGGCTATTCTTGAATCGATTCTGAGGGTAACTGCCTCTTTGACTGAGGCCACTATGCCTGCTCCAGTCGTTATATTGGGGACTATCCCGTTAGCTTCAGAGGCCACCCTATCGACACTTGTTGCGGGGTACCAGGCAAGGGCACCACCCGTTCCATCGAACATATTGGGAGGTAACCTTTTAATACTCTATCTTTGAGTACAAAGTTGAAATTGTATCACCTGATGCATGTGTTGACCTAACACGGGCATGGCGGAGGGGGCAATCCCTATTCCTTCCACCGAAGAGGAAGGAAAAGAAGATGAAGAGGACCTTGACGATTCATGTGAGAGTTACATTGAGCTTCGTCGATCCGTTGATGGTGACCCGCTAGTTGAGAATTTTATAGCGGTTGCTGCTGACACTTCTTCCATATTTACAACTGACTTAACCTTCAAAGCCACTGGTAAAGAGGATCCTCCCTCCAGGGCTGATTATTTGGCAGTAGAGGAAGATGAAGGAGAGGAAGAAGAGGATGAAGGAGAGGATGCTTCGACCCATGGGGAGACGTCAAGCCAAGAGGAGGAGGCGTTGGCTCATGAAGAAGTGCCAACCCAGCAGGAGGAGGCCCCGATTCCTGACAAGACATCGGTTCATGATGAAGCACCAGTCCAGTAGGTGGAGGCTCCGACTCAAGGGGAAACATCCACCCAGCTGGTCGTCATTTCATCATCCCCTACTTTGGTGAACGTTGAGGCCACTGCCGGATCTACGGTCGGGACTACAATGGTGCCGTCAGGACCCTTGGTCTTAGCGGTGTCTACCATCACTCCTATCATCGTGACCACCAGCACCTCAACTGCAGCCCCGATGGTGACACTGGTGGCTGATGAGGCTACCTTCTCACCCGTGGCCTGCTCTCGTAAGAGATCAGTGGATCGAGCTATTGCCAACTTCCAGGACACCCTTGCCAACAGCATCAAGCTCGCATTGGATGGAATCTTTCCTTTCGAGGAATTCTAGGTGATCCTCGACTTTCGCATGGCTTTCTTGATGAAGATGCTTGGCGTTTCTACTGTTGCTTCGTATTATGAGCACTTAGGGAAGGCATAGCTGACTATCCAAAAGTTGCTCACCCTCCGTGCCAAGGGTTCTAACATCATCCACCTTGCATCCAACGATGTTCAAACAACCTTAAATGAGTGAGAACGTAGACTAGAGGAGAAGACGTTGTTGGAGACACGACTGAAGGAGGAGCTAGAGCGCGTTATCGTCGAGGATGAGCAGGTGGACGAAGAGTGTTACAAGACCAATTCCAGTATATCCAGCCTGATAGTGGAGATAGCAAAGGTTAAGCAATCTATCACTGAGGCGCAGGCTCTCCTGGTTACTAAGGAGCAAGCCCGTGAACAGCTAATGGAGCAATTGGCAAAGCTTAGGTCTCGACAACGACTGGTCGCTGATAAGATCGAGGAGAAAGACCGAGCCCTCAAGGAGGTGAGGACCGATGTCCAGGACTTACTCTCACACTCTGAAGAGGACATCCACAAAGAGGTCCTGAGCAGGCTTGAGCGTAAGCACACAAAAGAGATCCGGGAGGTGGAGTCGCGACTGAGAGATTTGTAACTTTATTTGACTGTATCGTTGTATCCAAATCTCTTATTATGAATGAAATTATGTTTTCTATTCAAGCATTGCTCTTTTTGTTTCATTCATATGCATTTTTCTTTCTGTGGGCTAATGCCTAGGTTCCTTTGGTAAGTCTGCGGTAGGCGAGCCTGAGTCACGTGCGAGTCCAAAATAGGCAAGTCCTAGCCGTGGGTGAACTTCAAGTAGGAGAGTTCTAGCCGCATGTGAACTCCATTGAGTGAACGCAAGCCCTAGGTGTGCTTGACTTGTAGAAGTCCGAGTTTTAGGTGGGCTTGAGATGGGCTCAAACTGTGGCCAAACTCCAACTGAGTTCAAGATCCAAGTGAACTCTGTAGGCATCAAAAATTGCCTATAGGTCTCCATGAAAGGCTCAGTGTTAAGAAATGATGATGAACGTCACCATCTGGTTCACAGAATCTTGATTGATGTCGGTGAACGCTTGAAGTAAACCGACAAACTACGTGAACTAACAGAATTTCAGAATAACAAAGGAACGGACTAATCGGGTACCTCGTGTCGTTCACAAACGGTGAAATACCCATCATGTATCATTTATTCCACAGATGATCTAATCATTGAAGCTTATAGAACTCTTCGTCGGCTTTCCAACGCACTTTGAATCGCTCAAATCCGAGTTCGGACGAAGAAGTTACGGCGGAAACGATCAAACAAGCATCGAAAATGTCTTAGGCTAAACTAAGACACCTAAGGTGTCTCGGCCAAGGCCGAGACACCCTAGGGCTGAGATACCCAAGGGTGTCTCGGCCCAGGTTGAGACACCCTGGGGTGTCTCCAACGCAGAAATGGTCAGTTAGGTGGTTTTAACCACCCGAAACCCCCTGGAGCCTATAAATACTGCCCCGGGTCCTCATTTTTTTCAGATCTGGAGTTTTGGAGAATTGGCAAAGCCCTGCCGGACTGAAGAGTGATTGAGTTCTTCAACGCAAGAGATCGAGAATCGTCAGATCTGCATCACCCGCACCCGATCCTTAGGATTATCCCGTTGTGGTAATTCTAAGAAGAGCAATTATCTCGCTGTTGTCGAGATAAGCGCTTCTGCTTCTAGATTCCTTCGCGAATCGACGGAGTTCTGGACCTGATCTGATTGCCAGGTAGTCCACGTATATCGACGTCCCCGTCACCAGCTAAAGACCCACGCAAGTAAGAAACGACGAACGGATCTTGCGTTATTTTTGAAAAGTTGTAATCTTTCATTTTCTTTATTCTTTTTATTGAATATCTCAAATTCTTTATAAGCAATCCAGATTATAATGAATTCAACAATGAAGGTAACTTTCTCCGAAAACAAACTGGCGACCACAGTGGGAGCCAACAGCCTCGCTGCCGAGGCTGTCGTGACGCAACCGGCATTCAAGATCCGGGTGAATGAAGAGATCGAATACGAATTCGATCAACAAAAGTTAGAAGAGTACCTCTCTTCCTCCTCCTCCAGATCCGCCTCTCCAAACAGGCGCAGGAAGAACTCCTCTTCCAGGAAGCATGCACCCATGCCCCGTGACGTCCATGCAGCATCCAAAGAGGTCAAAGCTGCTGATCCGGACCTCCCCTCCGCCGTGAAGGTAACTACTGAAGGTGCTCCAACTTTGTCGAAGAGGACGCGCCAAAGACAGCGTCAACGCCTTACGCGACAATTGGCCAAGGCCGCAGAGTCGATGGACGGGATCCGCTACACAGAGGATCTGAAATCAAGGCAATGCCAAGAACAGCAACGGCGAACCACCAACCTCTCCTCTAAGGCGGAGACGAACGAATGGGTCCGCGTCAAGAAGACTCGCTCCACTCTCGAAGAGCAAATCAAGAAACGCCGCGCATTGTTCGCGCATGCCCGAGTCCTTCTGCAGAAAGCAAAAGAGATGCAGAAAGAAGAGACGGTCAAGAAGCCGCCTAGACATAAGCAGGTTTGGGTGCCAACGACAAAACCGACACCTAAGACAAAAGTGGACGGAGTTACCGTCCAACCTTCTTCAAATTCAGATCCCGTTTCCCCTATCCCCGCACCTCCGGTGGAGCTAGGTAAGAACGTGGGTCCTGCAAGATCCAGAGTTCCTTTGAAAGGTCGCATCGGTCCTTTACCGGAAGATCGAGGTAAAGCACCTGTCAAGGAGCGATTGGGACCGTTGAAAGGTCCCCAAGCAACAAACCAGACTGGGGGTCGTACCAATCCCCCTAAGAAAGATAACAAAGGGAAAGCCCTTGTTACCGACCGCATTGGATTGCGGGTTGAAGTTCAAGAGCCCGTTAGGTTTTCACGCTCGCAAAAGTGTAAACTTGGACGAGCGACTTTTGAAGATGCCAATAAAGCGTCGTATCCCCAGAGGGAAACATATTCGTCTGATGACGATAGTGTTATACCTGGGAAGTCTGTTGACCCTATAGTTTTGATGATGATTTGACAAATAATTTATTACTAATAATTTTTTCCAGTGTTTTGTGTTTATGTTCTATTTTCAGGTATTTCAACACAGCGTTAAAGATTCAAGTTCATCTGCGTGGATTTACCTAGGTATTTGTTTAGTTTACTTACATATATGGTATGATGATATCTAAGCTCAATATATATACACTTAACACGATTTTTGACGTTTTATATCATATAGATGATTTTTCTTAAAACATTGTTAAAATATCTTTATCTCTTGTTTACAGCTCTCTCACGCTTTGCTATATACATATAATCTTTATCTCTTGTTTACAGCTCTCTCACGCTTTGCTATATACATATAATTTATGCACAATACATATATGGATATTTACAAGTCCTATTTCAAATTTCACTTTCATAAAAATACAGGTTTTCTAAGCATTTTTCAAAAACAGGTAGTTTTCACAAACGAAATTTGTTTTTCCAAAAATTCCTTTTCAAACATGTTCATTTCATCATTTATAAACTTTCCTCAAAGTTTCACAATTTTTGGATATGAATTGATATTTTTAACGAATTTCCAAAAACTGCCCAAAACCTGTTTTCTGCCCATGTCAGATTTCGGTCGACCGATACGGTCGACCGACGGCTGTCTGGTTTCTGAGAAACTTTCTAATGTTTTTCCGATCGACCGGAATTTACGTCGGTCGACCGAAATTTCCATTCGGTCGACCGAAATTTGCATCGGTCGACCGCTAGCCTCAAAACATGTTTTCTCACGTTTTTTGAACTAATCGGTCGACCGTACCGGTCGACCGACGAGCTGACAAACTGAGCCTAACGGCTAGTTTTTCAAATGGGCTCTTTGGTCTTTTTCTTATTTTTAGCTGTTGTAATGGGGTGCTATATATACCCCATTGCTGCTCTTCTTCTCTATCAATCAAGAAATCCAAGTTTGCTGTTTAACAAGTTGTTAATCCCGTTTAAGAGCTGTTGTGTTTCGTTAATCTGTTTTCAAGAGAAAGTTTTCTACAACAAGAAGAGGCTCTCATATTCCATTGGGATCATATTCTTCAGCTCCTCTTGTTCATTGAGAAGTTTTTCTAAACTCTTTCCATATAGCTTATTATCTCACTTTCAATTGATTAGCTATATTCATTAAGTTATTTATTGAGTTTCATTCACTATTATCACACACACTTATTGAGCTTTATATTCTCATATTATATTGTGGGTTGTGGTGTGGGATTTAGTAAGTATGAGCTTCATTGTGTTCTCACTTGTTAATTGAGAACAAATCACTGTATTTATCTTTTATTTGTGAGAATAACTTGTAATACACTTGTACACCGAGAGAAGTGTGAGGAGAGAGAGACGGGGTCAAATCCAATAGGAGTGGCGTCGATTGACGAACCTAGGGAGAGGTTGTAATCGAGCACTTGAGGAGGAGGACACGGGCTAGGTTCCTACACTTAGTGTGTAAAGTGTGATTGTTGAGTGATTGTGTAGTGTGAGAGTTTTCGGTGCCTACACTTAGTGTGTAAAGTGTGATTGTTGAGTGATTGTGTAGTGTGAGAGTTTTCGGTGAACTTGTAAACCGAGTGTGTAGAAGTTCCGGCTTCCAAACCGGATTGTGATAGTGGATATCTCCTCGAGGTGAGGAGCGGGGACGTAGGTCGTGGGGACCGAACCTCGTAAACATATCGTGTGTTTGTGTTTTGCTTGTCTCACATTTTATTTGTGCATATGCTATTAATTGGGATTAGATTAGCATAAGACCCTAATCACCCCCCCTCTAGGGTCTAACAATTGGTATCAGAGCTTGGTGCTCTTTGATTTAAGGACTAACCGCCTTGAGTTAAAGATCCAAGTTATTGTATTAGTGCTAATCTAATTTTGATTAATTGTGCTTCTTGCATTTCATCTCTATGGATATGAATGATTCATCTTGCTTAGGATATGCTATTAATATTGCTCCTCGTTTGGATATTTTCCCCTACGCTCAATGGCGCATTAGATTCAAACTTTTTGTTCAATCTAATCAATTTGATTTGTGGGAAATTATTGAGGATGGTTATGTTATTCCCATCTTGGAAAAATCCAAATGGTGTGATAATGATAAAAGATTGTTTAACATGAACAAACTTTTGTTAGAATATTTGATTAGTGCCTTTCACTCATCGTTTTCTAACAAATTTGCTAATTTTGATAGTGCTCACGCTTTATGGAAATTTATTGAAGCACATGAAGGGAAATTGGAGGCTATTCAACAAGCGTTGGAAAATCCCGCTTTGAGCTCTAAGGAAGCCTCATCCCCATGTACAACACCACTAGGTAGTAACCCTAGTGAGGTATGCGATAACGATGATATTATTACTTTTGATGAACTTGCTCTTGAGTTTGAAAAATTACACAATAGCTATATTGATGTAAAAAGCAAGTATGTTAATATGAAATCCATTCATGAAACACTAGCTACTAAGTTCAATTTTATTGCAAATGAAAATATAATTCTTAAAGAATGCAATGAAAATTTGAAAATTGAAAATGCTAGTTTGCTTCATGAAAAACGTGATGCTATGTTAGAAGTAGATAAGTTAAAATCTATGATGAGTAATCTTGTTTATCCTACTTCTAGTAGCAATGCTTGTATTAATGTTAATTCTTCTAAGAAACCTATTCACTATGCACATATGTATGACAAAATTCACAAATGTTCTATTTGCGGTCTTAAAGGCCATTTAGCTCAATTTTGTCATAATGCACCAAAAATTGACAAGCCTATGCATGATTGTGCATCCCATCAAGCTTCATCATCACATACTCATGTACACACACATAGTGTAAATCATAAACATGCTTATGTGTACAAATGTGATTATTGTGGTCGTGTTGGCCATTTGGCCATGTTTTGTTTCGATTTGAAAAGAAATTCTCGTTTGCAAAATAATTACAAAGGAAAATCTATTTTTGCAAATGAACAACGTGCATTCTATTTCGGTCAACGTAAACCATTTAAACCTCTACATTGCACAAATTGCAATCGTATGGGTCACGTTTACAATTTTTGCTTTGATCGTATTGGTGCACAAAATACGCTCAAACGGGTTCATAACCCTAGGGCCTTGGATTTAAATGATAGGGGTCATGTCCCAAGTTCTAGTGGTACCAAAATGATTTGGGTACCAAAAAGACTTATATAGTATTTTTTTATGATTTGTTTTTGTTTTGTTTTGTCTTTGAAAAATTTCTTTTTGGCTTTGAATGACAAATTATATTCCTTGTGTCAGAATAAATTATTTATATGTTTTTAATAGACAAAATTACTTATATACATATTATAAAACTTTTAGTAGTTTGTAAAATAAATTTCCAAAAGAGTTTATAGTAAAAATATCTCAAAAATCAGGTTTATGCTTATTACTTTCTTTCGGTCGACCGACCCGGTCGACCGACGGTTATCTGGAAACATTCCGGTCGACCGCGTCGGTCGACCGAAATTGAATTCCTACAGCAGCAAATTTTTCGATTTTTTTGTTTCGGTTTTATTATTTGGTTTCTGTTTCACACCCGATCTCCACATCACCCTTAAATCCATCAACCACTCAATCTCAGCCGTTGCTCACATTATCAAGACACCCTACCCTTCCTTCTTCCTCCCATTCTAAAATCGCAGCCTAGGGTTTCAGCTTCTCAAAATATCTGTTTTCGGTCGCCCGCTTCGATTCAACCGCTGTCTCTCATCAGTTTTGTGGGTAACTTCTTCCTTCACCCTTTGATTTCTGAGTTTTTATATCTACTCTCTCATCTAGGGTTTTTTAATTCTAGGGCTTTTTGTTAACTTGCTCTATATTGGTTCTTGTTTACAGGATATTGAAAAATCTCTCTAATCTTTTCAAAACCCTAACTAATCATGCCTCCCAAGCCCCCTAAAAAGAGGTCTAAACCCGAATCTAGTTCCTCATCTGTAAAAGCCTCACATTATGAGGATTATCTGTTGTTTAAACCTCTTGTTAGGAAATATAGGGAACTGTGTAAACTGAAGATTCTCCCAACGAGGTATATCAAATATCCTGAACTGGCCATCTATAAAACTCAGTCTATTCTTCATGATGTTGGGTTGGATAAATTGTTTGATGAAAGTCTTAAAGTTCCTTATTATCCTTTCTTAGTTTATCTGTTTTATGCTAACATGTCCACATCATCCTCTGCTGATGGTAGTTTAACCATCTCCTCCTCTGTTAAAAATGTGGCAATAGCTTTTACTGCCAACGAACTTGCGGGGATTCTTCAAATCCCAACAGGTGACGTTGAACTCAGGGCTATTGAGCTTAGTGATCCTACAGTCAATCATCAAATGTTTTCACCCGGATGCTCATATCCTATGAACAACAATTCCCTTAATCCTATTGCCAAACTAATTGCCAGAATTATTGCTCAAAATTTGATCCCTAAGACTGGTAGTTTTGATCACTTTGCCTCTGACAAGATAAATGCTGTTTATGCCATTTTTGCTAAAATCAAAGTTGATTGGGCTACTATCTTTGTCAAAAACATGGGATCTAAACATACCAAGTTTCTACCCTTTGGTTCCTTTCTCACTCTTATTTTTCAACATTTCAATGTTGACCTCACTAACGAACCTAAGGTTGAGTCCAAGAGAGATTTCTTTGATGGCATTTCACTTTCCAGAATGCGAATATCTCTTGACTCCACTCCTAAACCATCCTCTCACTCCCGTTCTAGAGCCTCTACTTCTTCCACTTCTTCCACTTCTGAGATTTGTGACCGTCTTGATCGCCTTGAGACTCGAGTCTCATCTATTCAGAAGGATGTTAGAACTATTCTTTCATACCAGCGTCAATCTCTCGGGATCCCTTCAAAGTCTGAGTCTGATTCTAGTGAGGATTCTGCTGGTGGCTCAGATGGTGATGGTAGTGGAGATGGTGATGATGATGGTAGTGGAGATAGTGATGATGGTGATCATGATGATGTTGGAGGAGGTGATGACTGACTATTTCGTGTGACGTTTTATGATGGTGATGACGTTTTCTAACTATGTATGGTTTTGTGTGACGTTTTATGTATGACTTACTATTTCGTGGACAAACCTATATGTATGCATAAATATGCTGCCTTTAATGTCTATATGATGTTATTTGTGATTCATTATGTTCAGTTTATTTCTTTTATGAATCACTGCATTGTTGAAACAACACTCATGTTTTGGTGTGCAGCAAATAGTTGCTTATCATAAGTTGCCTATGTGATGTTTAAGTTTTGCCTTTTTTTTTATGCATCAATGCGTGGTTTATCATTTTTGTGATGCCTAAATGATGATTTGTAAATTGCTTATGCCAGTTCATCATTTTGTGATCAATACATGGTTAAGACAATACCCATATTTTGTTTCTTGCATATTTTTTATTATGCATAAGTTTGATGGATAGTTGTCAGTTTAGCTCCTGTATATATGCTCTTTTGATGTCATCTAATCTATTTGACAGGGGGAGTTTTTGACATAAATTTCTTTACTTCTATTATCTATGCTTATAAGCAGGGGGAGCATTGCTCCTATCTTTCATTTTTCCCTCTTTTTGATGTTGTCAAAGGGGGAGAAAATACCACTTATAGCTTACAAATTGAGCCACCTCAAGGTGGCTCGGCTAAGGCCGAGCCGCCTTGAGGTGGCTCGGCTTTGGCCGAGCCCCCGCGGGCGGTGTTTTCCGACTTTTTCGAGTCGTTTTCCGTTGTCTCGTTTGTCCGTGTTTCGGTTGATCTGAGACTCTGATTTGATGATCTGATTTGGCAGTAAGTTGGATTCCTGATTTGGCAGTAAATCCGCTTCTGAGTTCGAGTCCGAAATTGATCTTGATTCGATCGTGATTCGTCCGAGTCCGCTCTCGGTTGGATGACTCGTTGATTCCTCAACTCATTAGCTTAATTCTGCACTCGGGTGGATTCATTCCGTCGCTTCTGTGCGATTCGTCGATCTCGTCGCCTCGTTGGTTCGTCGGTTTGTGCCGAGCTATGCTAGGGGACCTATAAGCAATTTTATATGCCTACAATAATGAATTCGACAATGAAGGTAACTTTCTCCAAAAACAAACTGGCAACCACAGTGGGAGCCAACAGCCTCGCTGCCGAGGCTATCGTGACACAACCGGCATTCAAGATCCGGGTGAATGAAGAGATCGAATATGAGTTCGATCAACAAAAGTTTGAAGAGTACCTCTCTTCCTCCTCCTCCAGATCTGCCTCTCCAAATAGGCGCAGGAAGACCTCCTCTTCCAGGAACGCTCGCGGGACCTCAGGATTGAAGATCCAAGATCCCCTCGTCGCTGCTGCACCCATGCCCCGTGACGTCCCTGCAGCATCCAAAGAGGTCAAAGCTGCAGATCCGGACCTCCCCTCCGTCGTGAAGGTAACTGCTGAAGGTGCTCTGACTTTGTTGAAGAGGGCGCACCAAAGATGACGTCAACGCCTTGCACGATAATTGGCCAAGGCCGCAGAGTCGATAGACGGGATCCGCTATACGGAGGATCTGAAATCAAGATAGCGCCAAGAACAACAACGGCGAACCGCCAACCTCTCCTCTAAGGCAGAGACGAACAAATGGGTTCGCGTCAAGAAGACTCGCTCCACTCTCGAAGAGCGAATCAAGAAACGCCGCGCATTGCTCGTGCATGCCCAAGTCCTTCTACAGAAAGCGGAAGAGATGTAGAAAGAAGAGACAGTCAAGAAGCCGCCTAGACATAAGCAGGTTTGGGTGCCAAAGACAAAACCAGCACCTAAGACAAAAGTGGACGGATTTACCATCCAGCCTACTTCAAATCCAGATCATGTTTCCTTTATCCCTGCACCTCCGACGGAGCCAGGTAAGAACGTGGATCCCACAAAATCCAGAGTTCCTTTGAAAGGTCGCCTTAGTCCTTTACCAGAAGATCGAAGTAAAGCACCTGTCAAGGAGCGATTGGGACCGTTGAAAGGTCCCCAAACAACAAAGCAGACTGGGGGTTGTACCAATCCCCCTAAGAAAGATAACAAAGGGAAAGCCCCTGTTACCGACTGCATTGGATTGCGGGTTGAAGTTCAAGAGCATGTTAGGTTTTCACGCTCGCAAAAGCGTAAACTTGAACGAGCGACTTTTTAAGAAGCCAATAAAGCGTCGTATCCCCAGAGGAAAACATATTCATTTGATGACGATGGTGTTATACCTGGGAAGTCATGCCAACACTCTATGGGTTTCTCCAGTTATCAAACTGACAAGTTGTACTATAGGGCCGGGGGTATAGATAAGTCTCGAAAGAGAAACGTTCGAGACACGGATTCTCGTTGTCTGTGTGCCAACATAATCAAGGCAGTACTATCAGAATGCTGCTATTCTAAAGCCCCACGAAGAGTTTCTGTGTTTGAGAGAATCTCCACCAGAACATCCGAGGCCAGACCAAGACACTTCCGTAGAAGGAAACATACTCTTCAAGAGGATGAATTTCCAGAAGTGTCCGTCAATATGACCGGAAGAGGGAAGTCAACGCGACGTTTTAGTCCAGATCAGTTCACCGAGGTGTCCCAACGTATGACTCGATTGCGATCAGGGACCAGTAGGTGAAAGAGCTACCAAAGAATACAGAAGGGACTTCCTTCAGAAGATGAAACTTTGGACGTTTGCTCGGATGCCGGCTCGGATGCTTGCTCAGCGATGGCTTCCGATGACACCGCTTCAAGTGCAGGACAGCCCTATAAGTCACTTATGATTAGCGCCAGGTGGCTAAGTTGCTCGAGGACGCTCTGACTAAGCAAAAGGAAAATTTCAAGTTCGAAATGGAAATGGCCATGCAGCAGATGAGAGAAATGCACGACCAGCAAATCGCTCTGACTAAGCAAAAGGAAAATTTCAAGTTCGAAATGGAAATGGCCATGCAGCAGATGAGAGAAATGCATGACCAGCAAATTGCGGCGCTGACAACTCATCAAGGAGAGTCTAGTCGTCACAACAATCCGAATCAAGATGATAACGAGTGGGAAGAGGATAATGCCAACATGAACACCCCTCCCGTCAACAACAATAATGGGGGTGGCCCTTTGGATGATAACAACACAAAGGAGGATCACATTACCTCTCCCCGAAATCACTCGAAAACAGATATGAGTGAGGACAAGAAAATGAGGGACTTGGAAAGCAAGATTAACGCATTGATGAGTGCTCAAGAAGTGAAAAGGTCTGGGATACCATGTCCATATCCAAGGGAGTGGGAATCAATTCCATACCCGGCGAAATTTAACTTGATCAATTTTACGCCGTTTGATGGGAAGGGTTCCCCAACCTAACACTTGATATATTTTAAGTCCCATTTAGGAATAATCTCCGGGAATAAACCCTTAATGGTGCGGTCATTCGTTGGCACTCTTCGCGGAGTAGCCTTCGATTGGTATCGCCGCCTCAAGCCGGGGAGTATCAGCAGTTGGGATGACATGGAGGATATGTTTCTGACAAACTTCTTCGATGACGACACCGAGATTTCAATCGGCACACTATTTGACGAGAAACAGAAAAATGGTGAGACGGTCGAAAACTTCGTGAAGAGATTCCGAAACAAAGTAATGAACTGCAGGGATCCGGTCAGCGAAGACTTTATCCTCGAGACTTGTCACAATAATCTTTCATTGGGCATCCTCGAAGCTATGGGAATGGCACCACCAAAGACCTGGAAAGACTTAAAAGTGCGAGGAGAACGAGCCGAGTGATTTCTTAAAAGGAAGAAATCAGAAAGAGGTCAAACGGCGAATAATGCTCCACAACAGAACTTTGTCCCTAAGGGTAAAGGAAAAGCACAAGCGAATGTAGTGGACGCGAACCAAACATTCGAAGTGCAAGCGCAACCGCAGCAGCAGAAGACGCCTCAACAATCAAGGTGGCAACAACAGCCCCAGAAGCAAAAGGCCTCAGAACCAAAATTCCCAAAGGTCTATTCGTTCAAAGAGGATGAAGTTCCCGGTATTTTCAAATACCTTATAGAGAACAACAAAATCAAGTTGCCTCCGATCCAGGATCAGGAAGATGCTAAAAGAGTTAACGATCCAAAACACTGCGCATTCCATAGAGCGGTGCACCCTCAAAGACAAGATCCAGGCTTTAATAGATGTTGGGGTCATCACTATGAAGCAACCTAAGGAGAAGAAAGTGGGTGCGAACGCAGTATCGATTAGCTTCGGTTCTGTTCCCTTGAGCTGGTTCCAGCATGAGCCGGTAATAAATGCAGCTGTGAAGACCGTGAACGATGATCCTCACAAACAGCGCCAGAAAGGACTTGTGCCACACACAGCCCCGAATGGTGAGATTCTTTGGGTTCTTCCAGATTTGATTGGAGACGAACAATGGACTGGAGCCTCTTCCAAGAAAAGGTCAAAAGGAAAAGATAAGTCTTGTTATGGAGCTTCTGCTATTCCAGGAGAAGACGACGATGAAATTCCAGCCTTCCTGTTTTCTGAAGACGAGCAGGAGGCCTTTGCTACTAGGAGCGGGAATGAATATCACTACAAATATCCGGATGTTTCTGAGCAACTGGCTAAGCAGGGGGTAACCAAAACCGTTCCCTCCAAGACGTTAGCAGAACTAGGAATTGTCGCAACTCCCCCAACACCTGTAGCTACGGAGAAAGTCCAGCAAAAGGAGAAGGGGAAAGAGCCTCTACACCAGGAAGTCCAAAACCTGAGGTAGTCTCGATTCAATCATCCGATTGGGAGAGTCAAACCGGGAAATACAAGCTCTCCTCCCCATTTTGACATCATGGCGCAGTTAGCTAATATACCAGCTAGGATAACCCTATACTAATTATTGCGTCTTTCAAAGGACACAAGGAAAGCATTGCAGGAAGCCTTGAGCGACTCTGAAGCTTTCTTGACTCGAATCAAGCCGTCTTCTGAAGAACCAGAGCCGTCAATACAACACTATAATCTTGCGGCGCACCATTTTCCCTGCATTTCCTTCACCAAAGAAGACATGCAGATGAAAAACTCAAAGCACGATAGACCTTTGTACTTCATAGGGCACATTGGCTCCAGCGTTGTCAACCGGATCCAAGTCGATCCGGGTTCCGCTGTCAGCATCATGCCATTCCGATTGATGCATAACCTCGAAATTCCGGCAAGTAAGCTAGCTTCCACGGGCACTATGATCTATGGATTCAATACCAGTGGATCCAGACCATTGGGAAAAATTCGGGTAAAATGCCAGATCGGGGATTTAAAGTCAGAAGTCACTTGTTACGTGATTGACGCGGAAACATCCTATAACTTACTGTTGGGTCGACCCTGGATCCACGGTAATCTTATAGTCCCGTCAACTCTTCATCAGTGCCTCAAATATGTCGACACAAATAATGAGGTCAAGACGGTGGTCGCGGATAAGAAACCGTTTAAGGGATTGGAGAACTATTTCACCGATTCCCTTCTATACGGTGCCGAATCCGATACTGAACCATCGGCCCAAGGGACGGACAGCGGAGATGAAGCTGATACCGAAGCTGGGTTTGATTATGATGGTGGTTTTGTACTTAATGACATTGTACCCATTGTAATCAATCTTGACGATGAAGAATCATCGGAAAGTAGTTGTAACTGGCAACTTGCCGAAGAACTATCAATAAACGATGATTTAGAGTACTCGATGTGTCTTGATAATATCACTAAAGAATTGTATGACGACCCTGACTTGTATATGCCAGTTCAATCATTTTGCATGACAAAAAAGCAGGTACAAGATCCATACGGAACGACACTTGTCATCCCCGCAGGGACAGGGTGTGGAAAGGAAGTCGTCTACGGTAAAGGAAGAGAATCTCCGATACCCGACCACTTCTTGGAAGAGGAAGACGATGATGATAAACCTGCTCCTCACCTATTTAGGTATGACGCGAAAGCGCGCGATCTAATGGAGAAGTATGGATATGACTTCACACTCGGAGAAGGTCTTTGCTTTGGTCGAGGTCCGCGAGTTCCGCCTCGAATGGCCTATGTACCAAAAGGAAAACCCGATGATTATTATCGCCATAAAAGAGATTTAGGTTATGTCTCCTCATCCGATGATGAATGTTGCTGGCAGGTTATTGATCAAATTGCTAACAAAGCTAAGAACGGATATTCTTCTGATTCTTCAGCTTGGGATTCCGACACTAGTATTGGTGAAATGTTCAAAAAGTTGATGTCAAACATGGCTACGGTCGATCCTGCCACAATAGAGGAAGACGATCAGATGCCGACTTGGGAAGATCCTTGGGTTCATCATCTAAACATGCAGTACGGCGATAGGTTTGAACAAAGAGAACCTCCTACCGAGGATCAAGTGGCCCAAGTGAATATGGGAAGCGAGGAAAATCCGAAGCCGATATTCATTAGCGACAGCCTCCCGCCGGAAGAGAAAGAAGAGTTAATCTCTCTTATCAGGGAGTACATCGACATGTTCGCCTGGAATTATGAAGATATGCCAGGACTCGACCCAAATGTAGCAGTGCATCGTCTTAATATTAAGCCTGATGTCAAACCTATTAAACAACAACAAAGACGGTTTCGTCCACAGATGATGGAGGCAATCGAGACCGAGGTGAAAAAGCTTATCGACTCGGGCTTTGTTAGGGAAGAACAACATCCCGAGTGGCTTGCCAATAT